>NW_007194207.1:70790-85783 GCF_000164805.1 Carlito syrichta
CCACTCACCTCAGCCTCCCAAGGCGCGGGATTACAGGCTGAGCCACCGAACCCGGCTTAAATGAAGTTTTAAAGATTTCTTTTTTAAGAAAAATACTTGGTTTTGGTGGATTATAATATACAATTTTCCCCCAAAAAAACTGGAATTATCTTTTGGAGAGCAGGACCCTTGCAGAGGCTTCCTCCACTTGGTAAGTGTTCTAGGAACCCATTTGCATCAGTGTGCCAACTGGCATTGTTGTGAGAGCCTGCACTCATCTTCAGTGGAGATTCTCTCAACATGTTTTCCCATTTCATGATGGGTGATTTACACAAACAACTTGCCCACACCACATTGATTGTTCAGTGACCAAAAACTGCATGACCCCCATGCCCTACTCTCCCTATTCACCCAATCTCACATCAAGAGATCCAATGTTTACTTTTATTTTCTATCTTGATAGATTAATGGAAATATAAGAACTGAATAAAATATGTAAGGTAGTATAAATATCTATTTGTATGTGAGGAAAATAGTCTTAAAACATATGAGGACCTTGATTTTTGTCTTTTCTTTTTTTTCTCGCTAAATGCAGTAATCTCATTTTTTAACCTTTTTAATGCAGTATCGACCTTCCACCCACACATAAACCACCTCCTGTGTATGAAGAACAATCCCCTCCTTTGCCTCAGAAAGACTGTCTATATCAGGTATGTGTTCATGGTTACACTTCAAATAATGTAAAATACAATAAAATATAAACTTTATGCTATTACTAATTATGTAATGATATTTAAATATTTTAATTTTAATATAATCTTTACATATAATTAATAATTTATATTTCATTCAAAATGTTATCTAATCATTAACATTAAGTAGTACATAATAATATATAATTCTTAACATGCACAGTCATTTCTCTGAAATATTTAAGGGATCAAATTTTGTGTACAATCGAGCAAGAAAAATTATGGCCAGTATAGCTAAGACAAATAAACATTATATTAGGCTTTTTACTAAAAACTTGTGGTTGAAGACATATATTATACAGAATTGTTGACATATGGATTTATTGTAAAATATGCAATTTATGTAAAATAAAAGTAGAAAAATTTTTACATAAAATTCTCCTTGGAAATTATTATTACTAATATTCTCTACTTGGTATTTGAGAAAGTTTAAACTCTCAAAATATTTAAATTTTTTTATTCTCAAGTTTAATGTTTTTGTTTTTTTCTATCATCCATTTAACATATTGGAAATAAAGCCCCTTTACCAGGAATTTACTCCTGCTGAAAATAGTCTGTAATATTTTCTTCCTACAATATATCCTTTATGTTTAGCCTGAATAAGGCAAATAGTTTGCCCGTTAATCGTTGATTTAATTTGTTGGAAAAACTTCATGGTGTTTTCAGCTTTTGTTCCTTAGCTGTCCATATTGTCAGTTTGCTGCCTCAGCATGGGGTAGGAAGGAACATTCCCAAGCATATACATCCATTGTTGGTGGACACCCGCCTTGTCATCTTACATAGTTAGGTGTCTTAAGGGTTAAAATGTACTATAGGGTTGGTTCCATGTTTTTGCTTTTGTGAATAGTACAACAATAAATGTGTTTGCAGGTGTCTTTTTGGTAGAATGATTTATGTTCCTCTGGGTATATTTCCAGGAGAAGGATCATATGGAAGGTCAATTTTTAGTTTTTTTAGGAATCACCACCCTGCTTTCCATAGAGGCTGAATTAGCTTGCACTCCCACACAGTGTAAAAGCATTCCCTTTTCTCCACACCTGAGCCAACATCTGTTGTTTTTTGACTTAATGATAGCCATCCTTACCAGAATTAGGTTGTATCTTATTGTCATTTTGATTTTGCATTTCTCTGATAGTTAGTGAGGCTGAGAATTTTTTCATGTGCCTGTTGGCTCATTGTATGTCGTCTTTAGAGAAGTGTCTGTTCATGTCCTTTGCCCACTTTTTAATGGAGTTGTGTTTTTCCTTTTACTTCATTTGAGTTCCTTGTAGATCCTGGGTGCTAGGCCTTTGTCAGATGCATAATTTACAAATTTTTTTTCCCATTCTGTGGATTGTCTCTTTACTCTCTTGATGGTGTCTTTTGCTGTGCAAAATCTTTTCAGTTTGATGATGTCCCACTTGTCTCTCTTAGCTTTTATGGCTTTCATTTTAGGGAACTTGGTCAAGAATTCATTGCCTACACTCCAGTGTGCCTAGGGGTGTTTCCTACGTTTTTGTTTTGGTTTTTTTTCTCTAGGATTCTTATGGATAGATGTTTTACATTTACATCTTTGAGCCATTGTGAGTTTATTTTTTGTATGTGGTGGTAGGTAGGAGGTCCAGTTTCATTCTTCTGCATGTGGTGAGCCTGTTTTCCCAGCACCATTTGCTAAATATGTTCTCCTTTCCTCAGTGATTGTTATTGGTGGCTTTGTGGAACATAAGTTGGTTGAGAGACCGTGTTTTTGTTTCTGGAATCTCTGTCCTGTTGATAGATCTGTGTACCGACTCTTGTATCATTGGTCAGTGTGCCACAATACCAGGCTGCTTTGGCTAACTGTAGCTTTGTAATCAAGTTTAAAGGATGGAGGTGTGATACCTTCCACTTGTTCTTTATTCTGAGGATTGTTTTCACTGCAAGGAGGCTTCTGACAGATTCATTAGGGTTTTCAAGGTATATTTATATCATCCACAAAGAGGAATAGCTTAATTTCCTCTTTTTCTATTTGGATACCTCTAGATTTCCTTCTCTTGCCTGATTACTCTGGCTAGGACTTCCAGTACTATGTTAAACAAGAGGAGTGAGAGTGGACATCCTTGTCTTGTCCCCTTTCATAGAGGGAATACTTCCAGCTTCTCCCCATTGAGCAAAATGTTGGTTGTAGGTTTATCATAGATGGCTCTTACTGTTTTGAGGAATGTTCCTTACTATGCCTGGTACTCAAGGGTTTTTATCAAGAAGTGATGCTAGATGTTGTCTAGTGCTTTTTCTGCATCTAATTATGTGATCATGTGGTTCTTGGTTTTGCATGTGCTGAATTATGTTTATGGTCTTGGAAGTGTTGAACCAGGTCTGCATCCCAAGAACGAAGCCCACCTGGTCAGGGTGAATGATCCTTGAGATATGTTGTTGGATCAATTTGTTAGAACCTTGTTGAGATTTTCTCCATCAATTTTCATCAAGGAGATTGGCCTGTAATTCTCTTCTTCTTGAGTCTTTGCCAAATTTGGGTTATCAGTATGATGTAAGCTTCATAAAATGAGTTGGGAAGAATTCCATCTTTCTTCATTGTCTGGAATACTTTCTCTAAGATTGGTGTCAGCTCCTCCTTGATAATTTTGTTGAATTTAGCTGGGAAGTCATCTGATCTTGGGCTTTTTCTGGTGGAGAGATTTTTTATGACTGAATCAATTTCCTGGATTGTTATTAGTCTGTTTAGAGTTTCAGTTTCTTCTTGTCTCAACCTTGGGAGGTTTGTGTGATATTAGAAAGTTCTCCATTTCCTTTAGGTTTTCTGGTTTTGCATACATATGTTCATAGTAATCTCTGGTAATCTTTTGAATTTCTTCAGGGTCAGTTGTGACTTCACTTTTTTTCATTTCTTACTGTGTTTATTTGGAGTTTCTCTCTCTCTCTCTCTCTCTCTCTCTCTCTCTCTCAAGTCAATCTGGCTGGGGGTCTGTCAATCATATTCTTCAAAGAACCAGTTTTTTGTCTTGTTGATCCTTTCTGTGATGTTTTTGTCTTAAATGTCTTGCAGTTGTGATTTTTATCTTGGTGACCTGGTTTCTTCTTCAGAAGTTAAGATTTAGATGAGTTTGTCTTTCTAGCTCACTCCCTTACATGTGACATTGTTAGGCTGTTTACCTATCATCTGTTTCTGTATGTGTGCTTGCAATGCTATGAATTTTCTTCCTATCACTGCTTTCATGGCATCCCAGAGATTCTATTGTGTCTTTGTTTTCTTTTGTTTCCAGGAATCTTTTTATTTCTGTCTTGAATTCTTTGTTGACCGAGAAGTCATTCAGCAGCATGATGTTTAGTGTCCATGTCTTTGTATGTTTAGGGGGATCTTGTTAGTGACAATAATTATTTTTATTCCACTGTTATCTGAGAAGATACGTAGCAATATTTTGATCTTTTGAAATTTGTTCATGCTTGATTTATTTATGTACAAGAATGTTATCAATCTTGGAGTATGATCCAGGTACTGATGAGTAGAATGTATACTCTGTAGATGTTGGGTGGAATGTTCTGTAATGTCTATTAAATCCATCTGATTGAGCATTGAGTTAAGGTTCTGGATCTCCTTGTTGGTTTTTTTGCCTCAATGGTCTATCTAGAACTGTTAGTGGGTATTTAGGTCTCAAACTATGATTGTGTGAGTCAATGTCCTCTCTTAGTTTACTTAGTAGTTGTTTTATAAAGCCTGGTGCGCCTGTGTTGGGTGCACATGTGTTTATGATGGATATTTTTTGCTGGCGGATTGAGCCTTTAATCATTATGTAGTATTCTGTGTTCTTCTTAAGTTTTGATGGTTTGAAGTCTATTTTGTCTGACATCAGAATACCTACTCCTGCTTTCTTCTGTTTTCCGTTTGCCTGAAAGACCATTTTCCAGCCCCTGGGTTTGAGCCTGTGGATGTCCTTTGCCTTGAGATGAGTTTCCTGGAGGCAGCAGACTGTGGGATCGTGCTTCTTCATCCAGCTTGCCACTCTGTGTCTCTTCAGTGACTCATTTTGTCCATTCACATTCAAATTGATTATTTTAATGTGAGAGTTTATTCTTGTCATGGAACTTTTGGGAGTTGCTTTGCTTCTTTTTTCCTTTTGTATTTATATATATGTATATTTTTATTTTTGTGAGTGCTCTGTATGCTGTCTTGACTCTGTGCTTGCCTGTGATGGATATGACCGTTCTTTGTTTTTTTTAAGATTGGACACCTTCTGTCTTGTAGTGTTTCTGCAGACAAGTCTAGAATGATTCTGATAGGTCTTTCCTGGTAGATATTGTGATTTTTCTCTCTTGCTGCCTTTAGTATTTGTCTTACATACTTGCTTTGTGGAAGCAGATTACTATGTGTCTTGGAGATGGTGTTCTCACTGATACCTTGCAGGGGGTTTCTGAAACTCTTGTGCTTGAAGGGTCACCTCTTTAGCAAAATGGAGGAAGTTTTTTTGGATGACTTTTGAAATGCTTGTTCCATTATGTTCTCAGTTTCCCTTTCTGCTTCAGGGATACTGGCTTCAGGCATTGATTTGTCTTCTTCACACAGTTCCATATCTCTCAGAGGCTTTGCTCCATTTTTTGAGCTTTTCTTTTATGTTTTTGACAGGCTGAGTTAATTTCATATTTTGGTCTTCAAACTCTGAGATTCTTTCCTCTGCTTGGTGGATTCTACTTCTTTTGCTTGTTACTGTGTTTTTAATTTCTAAAATGAAGTCTTTTGTTTCTATTACGTAAGAATGGGTTTTTCTGAAATTGCCCAACTCCATTTTTCCTTCCTGTACAACTTAGGTGAGTTTTGCTTCTAGTTTCTCTTGGTTCTCTCTGTTCATTTTTGCCATCCAATCCCTGATTTTTATGACTGTCATCTGAGGCAGGTCATTCGGGTACGTTTCCATTATTTGTACTTTGATAGCTGCTTTTTCAGGTGCTGACTCCTAGGATTGATGGTTGCCTGTATTATTTTAATCGATTTTTCCTCATTTGTGTCAAGCCTCTCTTTGCTATGTTACTCCTTTTCATTTTGTTGCTCTGAAGCTAGTTACTGACCCTCTGTTCTAGAGTCATTTCTATGGTTCAATATACGTCAGTAAGTGAGGGAGGGGCATTCACTTCTGCTCCTTGCTCAACCCTGTGTCAGACTCTCAACTGTAGCAGCCTCTGCTTCTAGCACTCAGCAGGAGTGGGGGGTGGTGGGGTTTGGCTGTCTGTGGTTTGTAGCCCAGGACCCTTACAATTGAGAAAACCTTTGGGTGTCTTTCCTGTCGCTCCCTGTTCATACCCACATTCTCCTCTTGATAAAGAGTGATTTCCCTACCACAGGGGAAGGAGGAAGGGATCCTCCCTGTAGACATGCAGGGCTTGGTGGTGATTCTTTCTGATTTGGCTGGGAAGATGGACTGGATGCCAGCAAGGTTCACTATGTAGGCAGGCAAAACTGCCTGAGAGCCAACTGCCAGGTTCCACCAGTGGAAGCTGCTTTCACAACTGCTGGCCCAGTATGTTTTTTTTTTTTCTTTTCCCCACTTGGGGGTCTGGTTGCCAATCACTGTGCCCTGAACAGGACTCTTCCCATACTGGATGGATGACTCGTGCATGGCTGGGATGGGGTGAAGGTGACTTAGGTACACTTACCCACTCTTGTTCACCAGGCAGGGCTTTAGTTCTTTTATGAGTCCTGTCCATGGGAGGGGATGGAGTGCCTGGATTCCCACATCTGTCATCCTTTTCTGGTGTCTGTGTGTTCAAAGAGACCTTTGCTGTGGATGTAGGGTGCTTCATCTGTCCAAAGTGTTTGGGGTGTCTCCCTCATCCATCAGCAGCTTGATCCCTCCTCTCTGCCTTGCTCCACAAGAGCAGTGCCAGTTTGTTTCTCCACAATGGCCATCTTGTACCATCCATCACAAAATTTTTTTGACTTTTCTTTTTCCTATTTACTTTTACCTTTCCAGGTTCCATAAAAATTATTTTAAGCATATGAATTAATTTAGTAGGAATTCATAACTCTATGATAATGCTGACTGGATAAGCCTCTATTTTAGTGAGTTTTTTTTTTTTTTAATGTCCTGGAGTAAAGGCTTTTTCTTTTGGTGTGTGTTTTCCACGTTCATATTAGGTTTATTATAGCTATTTTAAGTGTTTTGATGTCACTGAGATTTCTTCCCCCCTCCTCCCATGAACTTTTGTTAGCATATAGAAATGCTTTTTCATATGAATCTTATATCAAGCCTCTTTTATCAAATTTCTCATTTTTTCTAACAGTCTTTCAGTTTATTTTCTTGAATTTTTTAGGTGTGTTATCTATTTGCTTCAAGCGGCAGTTCTTTACTTGCTTATTTATTGTGATTTCTGTATTTACTTTGCAGTGATGAGGATTTCTAACAGGAGTATATATGTGAGGGTCTTCTTTATAATGTTGAGTTTTAAATCTAGCATGATATAATTGAACACTGGTAGAGAATTTCTTTGTATTACATTTTTTGACAACACTGTACATTCTATGAATAATGCTATTTTTAAACTTTGTATTGAAATACTTATAAAATGCTGTAAAAAAATTTAATTTCCTAAACCAACTAAAACTATCTAGGGAATATTTCTAGAAAAATATATCTAATGTTTTGAATACAGTTAAAGTTCTGATATGGAAAAATCTGAATATTCTGATATGGAAAAATCTTTTAGAATACTCTGTTTTTCAACCTAAAGTATCATTTGATATTGGAAATCCTGACTAGGAGATTCCTTGAAATGGACACTTCTTTGACTCTATTGGCATATGATAACAAAAATGTCAAGCAGCAGTGGGGAATGAGGCATTTGAAATTATTTTTACAACGATGATATATATTAATAAAAACTTTTTAATCTCTTGAACTATAATGGGATTTTTATTCCCCTCTGAGGTCAACATTTTCAGAAATAGTTACTTATCAGATGACTTTGGTAAATTTTTAATTTTTAATAGTCCTGAAAATGTTTTAGGAGCAGTATTTTAGGTGTAAGAATATACAGATCAGTTTTCATGATTTAAGTCATTTGGTTTATATAGACACAAATATGTGTTTGTGTGCATGTCTGTAAATTTTCTGTGTGATGAAATGAAATATATGCATAAAGTACTTGTATGAGTGAACAGAATATGACAAGTTTCTTGATAAGTTTTTAGATTGTACATAACAACTAGCCTTAAGAAACTCCCACTTGTAGCATTTTGGTATAGTATAAAAGAAGAATTGTATTTTATTTATTTATTTTTTATTTCAATAGCTTTGGGGGTAGACATAGTTTTTTGTTTTTTTGAGTTGGAGTCTCACTCGGTTGCCCAGACTGGAGTGCAGTGGCCGCTCCAGCCATCGCAGCCTTGCCTGCTGGGCTCCGGCGATCCTTCCGCCTCAGCCTTCAGAGTAGCCGGAATTATAGGCACGCGCTACCACGCCCAGCTGATTTTTTGATTTATTGTAGAGATGAGGTCTTGCTGCCCAGGCGGGTCTCGAACCCACGGGCTCAGGCAATCCACTCACCTCGGCCTCCCAAAGGCGCGGGATTACAGGCTGAGCCACCAAGCCCGGCTGACATAGTTTTAATTACATGATTGTATTGCATAGTGGCAAAGATATCTGGGCTTTAGACTCACCATTCCCACTTGTGCATATTGTACTTCGTGATTTTGTTGTCCCTATATCTCTTTCTTCCTCCCCCCCATTCTGAGTCTGCAGTGTACATTCTGTATGCCTTTGCAGATCCTTAGTTTAGCTCCCACTTATAAGTAAGAACATGTGGTGTTTGCTTTTCTCATCCTTTGTTAGTTTACTTAGGATGTTGTTCTCCAATTCCATCTAAGTTGCTACAAAAGACATTATTTCATTCTTTTTGATGGCTGAATAGTATTCTGTAGTGTATATATACCACATTTCATTATCCACTGATCAGTTGGTGGGCATTTGGGTTGATTCCATGTCTTTGCAATTATGAATTGTGCTGTGATGAACATGCAAGTGCAGGTGTGTTTTTTTAATGTAATGACCTCTTTTCCTTTAGATAGATACCTAGTAGTGAGATTGCTGAAACAAATGGTAGGTCTACTTTTAGTTCTTTGAGAAATCCTCACACCATTTCCATAGAGGTTGTACTAACTTACACTTTGGCCAACAATGTATGAGTGTTCCCTTTTCACCACATCCACACCAGCATCTATTGTTTTTTTGATTTTTTAATAATGGCCAGTCCGACTGGTGTAAGGTGTATCTTATTGTGGATTTTATTTGCATTTCCCTGATGATGAGTGATGTTGAGCATTTTTTAATGTGTTGACCATTTGCATATATTCTTTTAAGAGATGTCTGTTCATGTTGTTTGTCCACTTTTTAATGGGATTGTTCACTATTTTTCTTGCTGATTTGTTTGATTTCTTTGTAGATTCTGGATGTAAGTCCTTTGTCAAGTGTATAGTTTGCGAATATCTTCTCCCGTTATGTATTTTGCCTATTTGCTCTGTTGATTATTTCTTTTGCTGTGAAGAAGTTTTTTAATCTAAGTCGTCCCACTTATTTTTATTTTAATTGCTTTTCCTTTAGAGGTTTTAGTCATAAATTCTTTGCCTAGGTCAATGTACGTAAGCGTTTTTCCAAGATTTTTTTCTAGGATTTTTATGGTTTCGAGTCTAACATTAAAATCTTTAATCCATCTAGAGTTAATTTTTATATATGTGGAGATTTGGGATCAAATTTCATTTTACTGCATGTAGCTATCCAATTTTCCCAGCATCATTTGTTGAATAGAATGTCCTTTCCCCAGGTCAAAGATCAGTTGATTTGTAGGTATTTGGGTTTATTTCTGGATTCTCTACTCTGTCTGTTCCGTTGGTGCATGTGCATGCTCTTGTACCAGTACCATGCTGTTTTTGTTACTACAGCTTTGTATTATAATTTGAAGTCAGGTAATGTGATGCCTCCAGCTTTGTTCTTTTTGCTTAGGATTGCTTTGGCTGTACTGGCTCTTTTTTGGGTTCTGTATGAATTTTAGGATTATTTTTTCTAATTCTGTGAAAAATGATGTTGGTATTTTGATAGAAATTGCAGTAAATCTGTAGATTACTTTGGGTAATATGATCATTTTGTCATTGTTGATTCTTCCAATCCATGAGCATAGGATGTGTTTTCATTTTTCTGTATTTGCTACAATTTTTTTCATCAGTATTTTTTAGTTCTCCTTGTATAGGTCTTTCACTTCTTCGGTTAAACATATTACTAGGTATTTTAACTTTTTGGTTGCTGTTGTAAATGGAGTTTAGTTCTTGATTTGATTCTCAGTTTGTTCGCTCTTGTTATATAACAGTGCTGCTGATTTGTATGTGTTGATTTTATATCCTGAAACTTTACCAAATTCATTTATCAAGTTCAGGAGTTTCTTGGAGGAGTCTTTAGGATTCTGTAGGTATACAGTCATATTGTCAGCATACAGAGATAGTTAGATTTCTTTTTTTCTCAGTTTTGGTACCTTTTATTTTCTTCTCTTGCCTGATTACTCTGGCTGTTGATTGAATAGGAGTGGTGCAAGTGGATGTCCTTGCCTTGTTCCAGATCTGAGGGGGAATGCATTCAACTTTTCTCCATTTAGTATATATTTTTTAATGATCTGGAAAGACTTTTGAAGTAGTCCAAATAAGTAGTCCTACTAATATATTTGTGTAAAGTTGATTTTTCTCTATCTACCTCATCTAAACATCATATTACAACAGATTGGATGCTGTGGCAGACATGAGAATGAAGCTTTCTTCTTTTTACGTAGATATTATAAAGATTTATTTAATTTAGAAAATGCTGTTTATAATAACATACAGTGGGTTTATTGCTCTTTTTAAATGAATCAAGTATTTTTAAAAATTTAATATAAATGTGTAATATTTATTGATAGCTATTACCCAGATAAATAAAACTTCTTTGGGTCCTCAAAATATAAAGATTTGTAAAGTGTTCCTTACGCCAAAAATTTGATAACTCTGCTGTAGACTGTAAGCAGTGTGAAGGCAAAGATCATGTCACTGATGCTTAGCACCATAACCTTAATGCACGACACAGTGCTTGGGGCATAGTAGGTACCTGATAAACATTTTTAAAAACTGACCTGTATGTACAAATTACATATATTTATGGTGTAAAACATGATGTTTTAGTATATGTATACATTGTGGTGTAACTAAATCAAGCTAATTAACATATGCATTGCTTCACATACTCTGATCAACAGTTTTTTGAGTAACTGAAGGAAATAATTAAGCTTCTCTTTATATTCTCTTCATTCTGTGATCTGTGAAAATGCCTGCATTGTTTATTCTGTAATGTTTATATCACAGATGTTATAATTCAGTATATTTATTCTCAGTGTATATAATATCTAATGTCAGTGTATCAAATACCAGATGTCAGTACATAATGTATGAAAAAGAACAGAGAGCAAGAGATTCTAAAAATATTTCAAAATGTAGGCAGTGATTATCTTTTGTATTCGAATTTCCATTGAATATTGTTTTTATGTAGTTTCTGATTTTTCTGCAGTGCCTTCCCCCTCTCCCCCATCAGTAGTCTTTTAGCATAGGAAAATATAGATCTATTAAAAACCTGAGTCATTGGACTGGAATGTTAAGTTGGTCATACTGGTTATGAAGTGCGTCAGCAAAGTTCATCATCTTGAAAAAACTGAGTTTTTTCCCTCAGCAATTCACTATAGCTTATTTCATTTTTTTAAGTAAATGTTTGTAAATGTTTATCACAGAGCATTAGCAGAGGAAGGTTGTTTTTACGTTTTGTGTGTGTATAGTTTAAACATACAAAACAGTATAAAGGGATATCTTCTAAAGTCACACTCCCATTTCCACCTTTCCTTTTTTTTTTTTTTTTTTGAGTCAGAATCTCACTCTATTGCCCAGGCTGAAGTGCAGTGGCACTATCACAGCTATCTCAGTCTCAACATGCTGAGTTCAGATCCTTCCACCTTAGCCTTCCAGGTAGCAGGGACTACAGGTGTTGCTACCACATCAGGCTAATTTTTAAAATTTATTGTAGAGACAAGGTCTCTCCAAGTTGCCAAGGCTGGTCTCGAACTACTGGGCTCAGACAATCCTCTCCCCTTGGCCTCCCAAAGTACTAGAATTATAGGCTTGAGTCCTTGCGGCCAGCCTCTATTCCTATTTACCTACCCCCACCTACAGATAATTATTTTATTAATTTATTTGTCTTGATACTGTTTCTTTAAGCATAGAAAGAAAATATGCACACACTCATGCATTTTCATTTCTTCCTTTTCTTAGACCAGGTATCATATACATAGACACTGTTACAATCTGGCCATTTTCTTCTAAGATACACTGGAGACCTTTCATTATTGAGTTACAGAGAGCATTCTCATTCTTCTTTATGTCTTCATATATTCTAATATATGTATATTACATAGTCTGTAATGTTATGTGATTTTAATAAGCTAATAAGGCTGCAATGAATGATCTTGGATACTGGGTATTTTATATCTATGAAAGTATAAGCTGCAGGGTAAATTTTTAAATTTGATCTTGCTATATCATCAAACAGCAAATGGATTTATAGTTTTGATAGATATTGCCAAAAAGACCAAAAAAGAACTGTACTATTTTATACTCCTACCAATAATGTACAAAAATGCCTGTTCTGCATAGCCTCATCAATAGTATACATATTCCACGTGATGATTGCTAATTCAGTACTTGTCACTGCTTACTAACTGAAAGGAATATACACATAATTGCAATTTTGCAGTCTTACTATTAGTAGGTTTCAGCATATTTTCAGTTGTTTAAAAGGCTAATTTTTTCCTGCAAATTGTCATTCTTTTATCTTTTTATTTATTGGACAAGACTATGATAGACTTTTAAATATTTTATAAGTTGATATGAACATTTTTCATTTTGATTCCCATATGAATAGTATGTACATTGCCCTTTGATATCCAAATTTGTGGTAAAGACAATTTATTGATATGAATCATATATCCTCAATGATTTTTGTTATAAGGAAATAAAAAATACAAAGCTGTTTTGGTTGGATCTCCTGTTTCCAAACTTCATGGTTTTAAAAATGCAAGTTCAAGAGTTATAGATATGTTCTCCAGTTATTATAGTTTCAGGTACCAGTTAGACCATATTTCATTTAAACCTCTCTTGAACCTATTCACTCTTGAACCTATTCTACTCTTTATAGTTTCATATATTTCCATTATATCTTTTTAACACTCAGCTTTCCAACACATCACAGCCATCTTCCAGTAATAACTTTTAGGTGGGCTGCTTTTGCTACTAATCATTGATGGTCTGGTTTTCTCCCAGAATATGAGTATTTTAATGTTTCCAGATACTATCAGTAGTTATGATCTTTGGGGTCAGGAAGATGGTAGAAGAGTTAACTTTTTTTTTGAAATTATAGGAAAGTACATGACTGAGTGGATTATTCAAGTACTGAGTATTTCTAGCATGGTTTTCCCTTTGAATAGCAAAAATGTTTTCATCTTGCATATTCCCTTCAGTTAGTAAGCAGTGACAAGTATTGAGAAAAGTAGTGAAAGAATTGTGAGGTCTTATTCTGCTCTGTAAGGAAAAAAAATTGGGATCCACAAGGCTTGGATGAAATAATGGTTTATAAACTAATTTTAGTTGGGGAGGGCCCTTCAAAGCAAAAGTGAAAATCATTAGAAAGTTAAGGTTTGGATATCTAAAAGTATTTGCGAAAAATATATAATTCATTTAAATGAGATATAGATGCAATATTTGAAGTGTAAATGATTGATTTCTTTATTATATCCAAGCTCTTGCTAATCAGTCTTGTAAATGAGAAAAAGATAAGTCTACTTTATATGGTTTTATAGGGATTTATAAATTAATATATGTTGCATTCTTAGAGAAGTACCTGATATATAGTAACTAATGTTTGCTATTATTGATATTAAAAAAGAAACTATGTAATCCTTAATTAAAATATTAAAGACACTAAGCAGTTAAATTATTTCAGTAGATAAATAAGACTGATACTACTTAGATCCATTTAAATTCAGCATTTTTCTATTGGAAATTAGTGATACTTTTATTATAAACATAGTGCTTGAAATGAAATTAAAATGTATGTAGTCTCCTCTTTTTGATTCATAATAGTATTTTTTTTCTATCATTCATTTATCAGACAAATATTTCTTGAGTACTCAATATACACCAGTACTGAGGATACATAGTTAATAAAAAGATGGAAAGAATTATTGTCTTACATTTTAGTAATGAATAGACAAACACTTATGATTACACCTTTCTTTTTTAAAAACAGCTTTATCAAAGTGTAATTGGCATACAATAAACTTCACATATTAAAAGTGTGAATTTGATACATTTTTACATGCAAACACATACATACATACATACTTACCTGGGAAACATCACCACCATCAAGATCCTGCACATATCCATCATTTCCAAAAGTGCTAGTGCCCTTCTGTAATCTCCCACCTCTAATTTTTTTCCCAACTCCTTTTCCATATCCTCAGGAAACCAACCACTGATCTACTTTCTGTCTATATTAGTTCACATTTTCTCAAATTCTATACAGATAGAATTATATATGTTCCCTTTTTTGTAATGCTTCTTTCACTACATAAAGATTTTGAGATTCATTCATATTGTGTTGATCAGTAGTTCATTTCTTTTAGGTAGTTATACCTTGTAGATATGCCACAGTTTGTTTATACATTTATTTACCTGTTGATGGGCATCCAGTTTGGGACTATTAACAGACAAAGCTGCAATGAACATTTATATTCAAGTCTTTGTGTAAATATATACTTTCATTATCTCAAGTAAACACCTAGGACTGGAAAGGCTGAATTGTGGTTAAGAGTATGTGTTTCAACAAGTGGAAAAATATCCCATGTTCATGAATTGGAAGAATCAACATTGTGAAGATGTCCATCTTACCTAAGGCAATCTACAAATTCAATGCTATACCCATCAAATTACCAGCAACATTCTTCTCAGACCTAGAAAAGACAACACAGGAATTCATATGGAAACACAAACATCCAAGAATAGCCAGAACAATCCTCAGCAAAGAAAACAAAGCAGATGGTATCACATTACCAGACTTCAAACTTTACTATAAAGCTACAATCATCAAAACAGCTTGGTATTGGTATAGGAACAGGCATATAGATCAATGGAATAGAATTGAGATTCCAGAAGCAAAACCTCAATTTTTCAACCAACTC
>NW_007194207.1:85847-118143 GCF_000164805.1 Carlito syrichta
AAGAACCTTAGAAAATGAAGGACATACCCTCATGGAAATCTGAACTGGCATCCAATTCCTGAACAAAACCCGAAACCCACAGGTCATAAGATAGAAGATAGACAAGTGGGACCTTATTAAACTGACAAGCTTCTGCAAGGCCAAAGAAACCATCAAGAGAGCAGGGAGACAGCCTACAGATTGGGAAAAAATATTTGCCAACACCAGGTCTGACAAAGGCTTAACATCCTGGATCTACAAGGAACTAAAACATGCTGAAAAGAAAAAAACAAACAACCCCATTTTCAAATGGGCAAAAGATATGAACAGACACTTCACAAAAGAGGACATCCGAGCAGCCAACAAACACATGAAGAAATGTTCAACCTCACTAATCATCAGGGAGATGCAAATCAAAACCACACTGAGATATCACCTAACTCCAGTCAGAATGGCAATTATTATCAACTCAAAAAAAATAACAGCTGCTGGAGAGGGTGTGGCGAAAAGGGAACACTTCTACACTGTTAGTGGAAGTGTAAACTAGTGCAACCTCTGCGGAAAGCAGTGTGGCGATTCCTAAAAGCTCTAAATATCAACCTCCCATATGACCCTGCAACCCCCCTACTGGGACTATCCCCTGAAGAACTAAAATCACTCTATAAAAAAGATACCTGCACATGTATGTTTATTGCAGCATTGTTCACAATAGCAAGAACCTGGAAACAACCATGCTGCCCATCAAAAGAGGACTGGATTTTTAAAATGTGGTATATATACACGGTGGAATACTACGCAGCCATAAAAAAGAACAAAATCATGAATTTCGCAGCAACCTGGATGGAACTAGAATCTATAATACTGAGTGACCTCTCACAGAAACAAAGATCCGAGTATCACATGTTCTCACTCATATAATGGACCTTGAACATCCAATGTAATACTATAAGAAGATGACTGACAGTACTGGGAAACTATGGGGGGGGATGGGATTAACAGTAGCAAATATCTGTCTGGGGAAGGGGAAACACCTCTTATCAAAAGGGTGCCTGAATGAAACAATTGTACACCTAACCCTTAACTGTACCCCACAAAACCATAATAAAAAATATTGATAAAAAAAAAGAGAGACCAAAAACAGAGTAGGGAGACCAGTTAGCAAGCTATTGTAGTTATCAAAAAAAAAAGAGTATGTGTTTCACTTTTTAAGAAAATGCCAAGCTGTCATTCTAAGTAGTTTTACCATTTATGTTCCTACCATCCGTGTATGAGTTGCTCCACTCTCAACACTTGTTATGGTCAGACTTTTAAAATCGTAGATATCCTAATAGGTATGTGGTTGTATTTTATTTAGGTTTTAATTTGCTTTTTTCTGTTACTAATGTGTGGAACATTTCACTTGCTTGTTTATGTTTATCTTCTTTGGTGAAGTGTCTGGATTTTTCATTTTCTGTTGGATTGTTCTTGATGAGTTTTGAGAGTTCTTTATTTTGGATACAAGTTATTCGTCAGATATATGATTTGCAAATATTTTTCCCATTCTCCTTAACAATGAGTTTTGAAGAGTGAAAGTTTTTTATTTTGATGAAGTCTAGCTTATATGGTAGCATGTAATGCCATGCCTTCTTCTGGAATGGGGGTATGGAGAAACTATTTTGTTGTCATTTTTATTTAATCAAAATAGAATTATTAATGTATGTTATGAATTTCGTTTTCCTTTTTTTTTCTTTTTCTGTGTAAACTGCATTGCCAGTTAGGAAATTTGACAGATTAACTCAAGGATAGTAATATTCTTTGGTCACTAGAGTAGCTTTCAGTATCTACTATCCTCAGGACCCTACATAATATACAGGGGGCTGGGGAACACAAAAAAACCTGAACTTTTTTAAATTAAAAATTGTATACGTTTACATATTTAAATTTCAGTCACCTTCAAAGTACTTTCCATTTGATGTGATACAACTTTCAAGATGCTTTTTCCACGGCTCAAAACAGTTTTTGAACTCAATTTTGATGCCTTTTAATGCTTCTGCCCTTTTTGTCTTACCACTTCCACATTGGCAAAACGTTTCCCTTTGAGGACTTTTTCATCCTGGAAAACAAAACAGTCGCTCGGGACGATATCAGATGAACAGGGAGGATGAGCATGGGGGTCATGCTGATTTTGGTCAGAAATTGCTGATCACTCAGTGCAGTATGGGCAGGTGCATTGTCATGGTGGAAGAACCAGTCACCCATGTGCCACAACTCAGTATGTTTTTTCCACAAATCATGATGCAATCTTCTCACAACTTACAGATAAAAACTTTAGTTAACTTTTAATACAGAGGAATGTATAGTAAGCGTACTACAAGGGACCCACGCTCCAAAAGATAATTACGGTTTTGGGGGGGTTCCTCCCCCTCATAAGTAATTCTTATCTCACCTGAGAAATTAGAAAAATGTAGCCTCTCTATGAGTATTTTGTGGCCCATGGCACAGAGGTAGCCATTATCTTTTTATATATTTTATTCATCTCTGTATCGAGCACATTAATTAGTACAGAGTGGATGCCTAATAAAAATTTTTAAATAGTATACAAGTATGTGGTACATGAAAGAAAAATATTTTACAGTCATGTTATTAACTTGGTAGAATCACGTGGGATCCAACAATCTTGTTATAATTAAATGATTAAAAAGAGTTCGCTTCATTTTTGTCACTAATACTAAATACCAAAAGAAACGTACATGTTTAAAAGAAAATGATAAACTGTTGGCCTTTTAAGACTGTTCTGAACAATTCGGAGAGAACATTTAATTCATAGCTTTCATAAGACTTGTTAGTATAACTCCACTTGGTTCTTTTTATGGTATGAACTTCTCATCTTCTTTCTTGCTTTTGAATCCTTAGCACTGAGTTACATGAATTGGAATTAACTTGTTATAAAAACTACATACTGTTTGTGCCTATGTATGTGTATTTTGGTTCTATTTTCTTAATTTTAAGCCTTTAGTAGCAGAAACTTTGGCTACTAGTTCCTTTGTGGCCTTTTTTGATATTCAATATACTTTATACATAGACTGTTCAGTAACTGTTGTTGCCTTGCAGTGACAATGAAAGCATTTATGTATAAAATCAATTTCCCAATCAAGGTGCAAGTGATATCAGAAATTTGAGGGATAGAGAAGACATCAAAATCTGTTTACAGTTTCACTTTATTCTTATGCCTGTGTAACACCTAGAAAACTGATTTTAAACAGCTTAGAAATATTATAGCCAATTATTGTTTTTGAACAAGGTTATACAACTTTTGGAAAAAGTATTATCACTATCAGCTCATAAAAGCTATAAATGAACTTTTACTTTTTAACATTTCCACCAAAAATATTTTTTTTGAAGTACCTCATAAACCATAGACTGAAATAACTAACTCAGATATAATGCCAAGGCTGAAATATTAACTCAGATATAATGCCAGAACTTCAAAACAAAGCTGTTTTAATGGCTCCGTGCTACTGGGGAACTCATGCAAAAAGATATTTTCCTAACCATTAATTTACTTAAATTGTGATTTTTACCTTGGTGTTGAAAGAATGAAATTCATACTGTTCACATCTGAGATGCAATCAGAACATTAAATGTTGAGTGGTTTGAGACTTGGGTTAAGTTCACACTACCATCAGGGAGCTATAAGTCTTAGGGCTGACTTTTGATTGACTCCTGTCCAAGTAGAAGTAAAATTGAAGTTAATTATAGTAAGCTAAGTACAGTGAAATTTCCTCCAAATTTCAGAGGACCTAATAGCTTTATTTAAAAGCATTCTTTTTGTTTTTTTAATTGTGAACAATTCTTTTGTAAATACAAATAAAATCTGGGCAGAGAGCTGAGCTATTTTAGATGTTCAGAACAAAGCAACTAAGTTGTTTCAGAGAAGGGACTTATTTTTTGTTAATTAAATTTTACATAGACAATATCAATCTAGTTTTACTTTGAATGTGGCATTTCATCTTGATTTTAGTCTAGACAAATTGTTTTGTTGAAGTTCTTTTCGTATGTTAAATATAAAAAAAATTGATAAAGGCCATATGTGGACTTTTGAGAGAAAAAAGTAGATAATATATTATTTAAGATAAATTTTACAGGCGTGTCTAAACTTACAGTGTTCACTCATCCACTCAGTAAAATGTAGTAGGTATTGCTGATTATTACCTGTTTACATGTAAATACCAGTGAGGAGACTATCTCAGGCTATTGATTATCAAAACCCTTCTCATATGAGTATTAGCCCAGTAATCTTATATCCTAGAATATCAAGGATTGTCCTGATTTCATATATATTTGTCCTAGTGTCACTATGTATTTAAGTCCACCTACCCCAGCTTTTAGATGGTGGTAAATTAATTCCTGTTCATAGAGATTTCACAGAAAATTTGACTTTCCTTTTAGACATTCTTCTTAGATCACCAGCCTCCACTCATGCTTAAAGTCATCTGAGACACTTCCCTAGCACCCTGAAAGTGTCTAGGAGCAAATTTACTGAATACCTAGCACACTTTTGATTGCTTTGGAAATCTATTCAGATGCCTTAAGTAAAATGAAATTGGAATTAACATTTTTATTAAAATAAAATTAATTTTAAGACATCTTAAAATTGAAGAATGTGTTTTAATGAATTAAGTATTTTAAAAGATTTTATTCATTTAAAAACAATAGACCTCAATGAAAAAAGCATAGACCATAACTTTTTTAAGAAGCTACAAATTAGAAATAAGTTAGAAATACTAAATTAAATTCAAGTGGATTTTGGTTTAGAAAGCTTTAAAATGTCAAAAATTAGGAAATTTTTTAAAAAACAGTTGAATAGATGGAAAAACATTCAAAAGGGTTTGTTGTGGATAAAGTAGTCATGACCACAGTTTATCCTTGGGTAAGTTGACCTTAGTCATTTGACCAGGAGCCACTAAATTATTCCATTTTGTTGTATAAAAATGGTAATCTTTTACCCAGTTTGCCTTGGTAACCTGTCAGATGAGTTTCTATAGTTACCAAGCTACCATAGTGCAAATTTCCTGTTCCTAGGCTTGATAATGGACACAGTTACTTCTCTCTTTCCCCAAACATGTTTTCACTACTGGTTAATTTTATTTGTGGCTTGACTCCAAATTAATTTTGTTGATGTCTTGGTATGTTTTCTCAAACCAAGGTGTTCATCCACTCAGTTTTATGTACAGTAATATAATTTTTGTCTGATTTATTAATATTTCTTAATTGGGAAAGTATTCAGAACAAGCATTAGCCAATGGGTGACTCAAATTTTTAAATATATTACTTGCTACTTGGGAATCTCATTCTGAGAAAAAAACCCCAAAGTGGCATATGTTTTCTTGAACCTGTATATTAGAAAGCTAATTTTATAATTCAGTCTATACAGCATTTTATTATTGAGAAAATAATAAGACCCACTGTCTTACCTAGAGTGGTACTTTAGTTTGAATCATTGCTGCTGTCTTCCAAATATTTTTCAAAAACTATTAAGCCTGTTAAAATTATTTCCATATTTATAAACATGTCACAGTTTACTTTTCTTACCATTGTGTGTCAATTACTAGCTAGCAAATATATTCAGGAACATCCTTTATGAAGAGTTTCCATGACAACCAAACCAAAAACTTAGAACTTAAAATATATTACAGTCTTTTAGGCCTTCTTATGGTTTTTCAAGAGATCCAGTTTGAGTTCATTTACCATTTCTATAGCTACATAGTTGTTTATCTGTTTTTTCACAGAACCAGACTCCATGATGATTTACTGTTGTTCCAGTGATTTGGAAAATGTGGTGTTTCTTTACAGTTTTAGAAAACAGAACCAGGACCAGAAGGTGATGGTTACGGGAAGATAGATAGATTTGAATATTCCATATAAAGAAGACCTTTACAACAAATAGGTCTGTCTGTTAATGGGGTAGAAGTAATATTGTCATTGTTCAGAGGACTGAGCTGTTGTGCTTTGTTGTAGTTTATAGGAGGTATTTCTGCACTGGGAGTAAAGTTAAGTGTTAAGGCCCCTTCTAGTCCTATAGTTGACTCTTTTCTTTTTTTTCCCGGAGAAAATAGTATAGGTGGGTGTTACTGGAGACCAGCATTCTACATAGATATCTTTACGTGATTCGGAGTATAACATTTAACTATATAATTATGTGTTGTAATGTGTTATTAAAAGCATACACATAAGTGGTAACCAACTCTATTCTATGGATGTATTTATTGATGTTAGTTTTAAGAACTGTTGCCAATCCAGATACTATTGAATCTTTCTGAAAGGCATCTTAACATAAGCAAAATTTATTTAAATTTTTTTTTTACTTTAAGAACAAAAAGATTTTGAAAATGTGAATTATTCATTGTTTTATGGTTGGTTTACAATTATGACTGTTTGCTCACATAAATATAAAAAGCTTAAAATGCACTTTTAATGGTATACTTTTAGTAGTTCTGACCACAAGGAATATTAAATGAAATTTAATACTTGCTAGCTGCAGAATATTTTTTTGTACATATGTAACTTCGAAAGAATGAGAATTGTTAAAGACCTTTAAAAGGAAATGCTTAGCTTTATAATGATTCCTATTTTAAACTCATTGGCACTGTACAGAAGGTAATAATCTCAATTTCAGATATTTGGTGGGCAGTAATTATTGAGTCTATTAATCCTGTTTATTAAAAGAAATAGCTTATAAATGTATTTGTTTGAAGCATCTTAAATGCCTTATTGTTGATGTATATGTTCCCATGGAAACCACAAATACCCCTTTAGAAAAATGATGTAAAACAGTAGCTTTAAAGTAGAACCTAAGAAATTGTAGGGCTATGTACCTATTCAAGAAAAGGTACCTGCAAAGTTGAACAGTTTTACTGTGGTAATTTCCCATTGAGATATGAACTGCATAAAACTATAAAACCATCTGTTCACATACATGCAAACGCTCTCCAAACAGATTAATTGTACTTGGACATAAAAATATAGAATATAAAAGAAAAAATGATAAGTTGGACTTTATTAAAATAAAAAGCATTTGGTCTTTGAAAGACAGCATTAAGTAAACAAAGGCAAACCACAGATTGCAAAATAAAAAACACACACATGTATCAGACAAAAGAATTGAATCTAGAACATATAAAGAAGTCTTACAACTCAATAGGAAGACAACAACACAATTTTTTTAAATAGCCAGGTTTATTTAAAATTTTTATTAAAGAAAATATACTAATGACCAATAAGCACATGAAAGATACTCAGCATCATAAAGTCACCAGATAAATACCACTGCATATCCATTAGATTGGCTAAAATTAAGAAGACTGAGCTCAGTGTTGGTATTATAATTAATAACTTCCTATTTATCTTGTGTACGTCTTTTTTTGCTTAGTTTACATATAAAACAATTCATCCTTAAATTTATTTCTCTATTTTGCTCTACAAGGTTTATTTTTGATTATTTTCTGTTTTATTCTCAAAGTATTTCATATAATTAGATATCCAAACAACAAAATCATTCTTGGGGAGTATTTCTTCACTCCCACTCCCATTATAGTTGTTATATACAAGGATTTATAATGCACGTGTCTTCTGGCTCACAAGAAGTGGCTCAAGTTTATATTTTCATTTTAAAGTCCTCTACAACTGAGTAATTCTGTCCTTGATGGTAGTTTTCCATAATGAGCTAACTGGAATTAAGTAGGTAATCTAGCATACTTTATTTATCTATCTATCTATCTATCTATCTATCTATCTATCTATCTATCTGTCTAATGGGGAATGCGATATTATAGGTTGGTTACCTAACTTGCCTGGGGAAAGAGTTATCAGGACAACACATGGCAAATTTAGTTATAGCTCTGGAGTCAAAAATACCATTTTGAGGTCTCATAGCCCAGCCATCCACTCAAGGCAAAATTTTTTCCATCACCACCCCAAGAAGGTAGTCATCTAGCCTTCAACTTAGAACACTTGCATTAACAATATTATTACCTCATAAGCCATTCTGTTCCATTTTGATAGGCAAAATGCTAGAAAATTAGAAATCTGTCCTCCTTTTAACTTATTTAATTATGATCTATGTAATTTAAAAAATTCTCTTAAGCATTTAAAGCTACAATTATTAAGAACATATTTTGTTAGCCCAGTTGCTTTTTATACATATCTTAAATGCTTGCAACAATCCTTCAGGAATTGTTTAATAACTTTGTGGATATTTTACATTCTCTAACTCACTTTCATCATTTTTTTAAAAAAATCAACTTGAGTGCTTCTAATGTTTTAAAACATTCCTTATATAACATAATTTATCTTCCTGGTCCCTATCTTTCATCACTCTAGTATTTAACATGAAATAATATCTAGAACAAAATGGAATATGCTTGGATGGTAACTGCCAAATGAATTTAAATTATAACCTCTTTTCTAAGCCCTGTACTTCTGTTACCATAGCCTAATTCCCTTACTGTATGTGTGTGTATATTGGACAACCAGTTACAGTCTTAACATCTTAAAACCCCTGTCAATCCAAAATTATTCATGCAGTTATATTAATTTTGCTAATTTAATTGTGTTTCTTTCCATTAAATTTAACCTTTATTTTAGATCAATATTTTAACCTGTTGCCAATTTTTTGTTTAATTAACATAATCAAGATTCAGAAGTTGTCATTCTTTATTGGCCTGAGCTGATGTAAACTAAAAGGAGATCACAAGACTTAGCTTGGTCAGTTATTATAATATCCCTTTAGCCATATTTAAAGATGGTCCTGGTACTTTTTTTTTTTTTTTTTGAGTTGGAGTCTCACTCTGTCGCCCAGACTGGAGTGCAGTGGCCGCTCCCAGCCACCGCAGCCTCGACCTGCTGGGCTCCGGCGATCCTTCCACCTCAGCCTTCCGAGTAGCCGGAATTACAGGCATGCGCTACCACGCCCGGCTGATTTTTTGATTTATTGTAGAGATGAGGTCTCGCCGCCCAGGCAGGTCTCGAACCCGCGGGCTCAGGCAATCCACTCACCTCAGTCTCCCAAAGGCGTGGGATTACAGGCTGAGCCACCGAGCCTGGCGGTCCTGGTACTTTTACCCAGATTCCACGTCAACCCTTTTTTATATGATTTATTCCCCCTTATATACTTATCCACTGTGGGGGTTTTCTTTTCTTTTTGTGACCAAAATGATGGTCATGTATTTTCTACTTTTATAAATTATTTCTAAAGGAAAAATTAGAGCTAATAAGAGAAAAAAGAAGTTAGAATAGGGGTATAGAAAAGACTTGTTTTTGAGAACAGATTTAGAGAAAGAATGAACGTACATCTGTCATCATCTTTAAAGTAAGAATAGGTGTAAGGATATAGAGTAAAAGTAGAGTGAGGAGAAATGTTAAATATATATGGAGTTCTAAAACTTTTCAAACAGAATGTGATGTCATAAGATGTGTTATACTAATGAGGGTATTTAGAGCTTCAAACAAAATTGGTGTCCCAAGGTGTTAATCTGACACCTCACCCACCTTGTTTTGGTGGTTATTGCTGCCACTGGCCTCTGTCTTCTCAAGGTACCGTTTTCTCCATTTAATTCCGAGGTCTTAGTTCAGTATCTAAGGAGTGGTGATATTCTGGAAAGGCATGTGTGACCAGAAATAATGCAGCTATTTTTAGAAAATACAATCGATTTCCTCTATATGGTCTCTTGTATCCAGAACCTTTTGAAGCATGAAAATGTAAAAGTTAAAGGCAGAGTAAGCATCAATATAGCTACATAAATCTTTGCAAGGCTTGTAATGTCACTTCACAGTCCATTTACGTGATATTTTCATTGTATCGTGATATATCATTAGGTGGTCATAATATCTGATGACCATTGAGAGGCTGAAAACAAAGATTTTAATGCTGATGAGAAGGAATTAAGCGGGGAAAGCTGAGTGAGGATTCATTTTGTAGGTGCTTATTTCATTAATGAATTTTTTTTATGTCCTAAAGATGTTTTCTTCTTTGTACCATGTCATGACCACAGTTCCTTGGATATTATTTTGAGAAAGAGATTTCCTAACTTTTATGTATGGATAGAGGGGAATCTACAAAGTAGATGGACAATTCAAAATTAGGAAAAGATTTCCCTCTGAAAGAGATGGAAAAAGTAAGAGCTGTGAATACTATAACAGTAAATCTAAAAAATAAAAATCAAATAAAAATAAAGAGTTAATACTGTTTGTGAAACAAAGGAACTTAAGTGCAAACATGTGAAAAGTGTATTTCAGAATTGATATTTTGACAATCAAATGTTAGTGAAACTTTAACTAACTAGAACTATGATTTGAAAATTAACAAAATGCCATAGTCCCAAAAACCAATTTTTGTAAATCTGTGCATTGTATTTATTTATCATTTTTTAAAAGTCTGGTTGCCAAGAGATCTTATTAATTATATAAAATTTAAATATTTAATTTATCAATTATAATTATATTAGCTACTATTTAGATGGTATCCTTTGAAATGTCTACCATATAGAGTCTTTTGGCTTCATTTCTCTCAACTGTAGACTATCAAGTCCTGCCCTGAGTTTTGCATAGACTTCAAAGGAGGTTTCTGTCCCCATATTCCCACTGCCAGCAAATACTGTGACTGAAATATAAGTACATGATCATGTATATTAATTTCCCCTGGCTGCCATAACAAAATACCAAAAACTGAGTGACCTAAAACAACTGAAATTCTCTCATACTCTGGAGGCAGAAATTCCAAATCAAGGTGTTGGCAAGATGTCTCAAGGCCTTGCGGGAAATCTTTTGCATGCCTTTCTTCTAGCTTCTGATGGCTGCTGGGAATCCTTGACATTCTTTGGCTTGTGACCATCACATGGTGTTCTTCCTCACTGTCTGTGACCAAATATGCTTCTTCTTATGAAAATACCAGTTACTGGATTAGGACTCACCCTAATCCTGCATGACCTCATTTTAACCTGATTGCATTGGCAAAGACCTTATTTCTACATAAGGTCATAATCAAAGGTACGAGAGGTTAGGACTTGGACATAACCTTTTGGGAGATATAATTCAATTCACAATTCCATGTAACCCAAGCATTGAACTTATGCCAAAGGCATGTTTAAATGACAGAACACTCGGTGCTTATTTCACCTTTTATTGTCAAAATTTTTATTACTAAAACAGCTAAACTTAACTTGAATCAGGAAACATATCTTTTTTTTTTAAGCATTCTTTTTACTATTCACATTCTGGTACCTTTGTTGATAAAGTTTATTCAGCCAAAAGGAGTCGTACACGTGACATGTTAGATCTTTACTACTTAAAGAATGAGATGGATTTCTTCAAAACGACTTTCCTAAAAAAACCAGAATAATGTATAAATGGATAAAATCTTCTAAGGAAATATAAGAAATGGGATTGAATTCCAGCAGTAATTCAGAATCCAATAACCTGAATTCTTCCCCCCAAAAAGTATTTCCAGAACTGCTAACTGTGGCAAAACTTAGTTGCCTCATGCATCAGTCAGGGCAGGCTTGGTTATGCTGCAGGAACCAACAATACCCAAATTTCAGGGGCTTAAAAAAGATGACAGTTTATTACCATACATACCCAAGGTCTATGTAGGTCTTAATAATCCTCCATTTGCCAATTCCAAGTTTGTCACTGAAATGGGCAAAAGACAGGCTGGAAAATTGAATCCCAGCAATAAATACTTGCAACTTTAAGGAAATATCTCTTCTGCTCCCATTTTATTGGCTCGAGCAAATCACATCACTTCAAGGGAATGGGAAAATAAAATCTTCCCAAATCCCTAAAAAGAGAGGGAAACTATATACCATATGACTGCCATGTTCCTTTTCTGATCCCTGTCCTCTTTTTTGTGACATGATCCATAACCAAAGAATCAGCAACAAGAAAATTTAATAATCTCCAAACTAAGTTCAGAACTAATAATCTACCTGTTTCTTTGTAGAAACTTATGGCGTCTTATCTGATTAGGATAGGACTACAATAGCTATTTCCTGAGTTAGAGTTAAGGCTAAGAAATTAACCTAAGAGAAATAACTTTCTTATATTATCCTGTTCTCTGTTCTCTGTTCTCGACCTGATGTTGTTATAATTTGAGATCCTCTGGGATCCCATCTAGATTAAGGTGTGCCTTAAGAGACAGATATGTTGGGTGCAGCATGAGGATGGATTATTGGATGTGTGTAACTATTACCTTTTACAGTCTTTGAGGAAACGATATTCTCTTGATGACATGGTACAAAGCTTTGGGTTTATCCTCTTTGGTTATACCTCCAGCTTTAGTAATCTTTCTTTTCAGAATTTGCATCATGAAAACTACAAGTACTATGCATATGTGTATACATATAATGTAGGGATAATATACAAATAGTACATAGTGTTTATAGTATCGTATATATAGATAGATTTACACCCATAAATGACTGAGCCAAATGCATACATGGATGGTTCACTCATTAGAGCTAAGTAATTTTGTATTTTGTAATTACATTCACTTTGTAAAATTGAAGGTCAATTAGAAATGAATTTCTGTAATGAGTCAAAAGATATTTAAAGAGATAACTTATATCCGTAGATAGTTCTACATCTGGGAACTATTTTAAGCATAAAGATTAGCAGACTAGTTGGTTAGTGCCATTTTAAGAGAGGCATTGGAATCAGAGCTTTCAACTGGAAGAGACCCCAGAAAGTTAATTGTCTAACCCCCTTTTCCTCTTTTAAGTACATCATTACTATCTATAGCAACATACAATTTCTTGGAAAATATTGGGAGTTACTAGCCATTCTTGGGTAAAAATGCTTATGCTAGCCATAAAGTGGATGGATAAAGTGAATACTGTGAAAACTGACCTATTCTTTATATTTGTCACTAGAATTACAAAAAAAACAATAAAAGCTCGATTTGCTTATATTGAGTATAAAGGCTAGGTGCAAAATAGAGACAAATTAGAAAGTAGGTCGAAGAAGAAGTTAAAAATTAAGTCTGTGAATTATGTGAAATAATGAGATAGTGTGCTGGGGAGATTAGTAAGAGGGGATTAGAACCATTGAGGGTGAGCAGTTTCTTTTGCTTGTGATGTTTATGCTCCTATATGTTTTATTTGCATGCCTACTCTAGGGTGTCCAAGGAGCCACATACAGCAGTGTATCTCTCTGGTCATAAGGAAGAAACCCTCTTTCCACAGCAAAAAGATTAGGACAGCGTTCTATTCTTAGGCAGTTTACGTTTATTTGTTGTATGTAATATGCCAGCCTCTGTGTTAGGCACTTCATACAAATTGAGTATCCCTTATCCAAAAGATAAGGGGATTTGGATTTGGGATTTATTTTATTGTATTTTGGTGTGACTTACATTATAATCACGAATTGAGCATCCCTTATCTGAAAGTTCAAAATCTGAAATTCTCCAAAGAACATTTTCTTTGAGAGTCATTTCAGCAGTTAACATGTTTAGGATTTTAGAGCAGTTTGGATTTTTGGATTAGGACACTGAACCTGTTACAACCTTGGATGAACAGACAGATAATGGGGGGGGGGTGGAGCCAGAAGTGCATCAAACTTTAGTAGTACAGAGGATGGAGTCATTAATTCTACACAGAATCTGAGAAGCCCTCACAAGAAAGAGTAATTTGAAGTAGGTTTTTAAAGTAGGAAAAATTTCAGTAGGCAGGGAAGAAGGAAGGGGACATTCCAATGAATAGCAAATAGCTGAGTAGAGGCAGGGAGGCAAGAATGAGCTAGACATGCTCACCTGCAAGCAAGTGGCTATACACATACATACACACTTGTATCCCCCTTCTCCCTTTCTCCAGTACTCAATTACTATCTAGCATGCCATATATAGTTGGTTTTTTTTCTGTCGTATTAGAAAGCAAATTCCATAGGGAATTTTTTGTCAACACTGCCCTGTCTTTAGCTTCTACAAAAGTGTCTAGCAAATTGTTGGAGCTCAAATACTTATAGATGGTTTAATTAATCAAAGGTGCTTAAGAAAGGGCATTGACATGATCTAACTTGTACTTTGGGAGGATAACTCACAAGGTGCATTAGGGATACTTTGGAGAAGCAGGAGATTAGAGGCAAAGGGAAGTTCAGAGACTATCAAAAGATGTTTCCAAAGTTAATCACAGTTGAGGGCAGAAACATGCCTGTTATTAGAATCCTTTGCTGCTGCCTTCTAGCATGTGTCTGGCACATGTTAAGTTTTCAGTAAATTGATGGTTGTTTGGATGGATCTGCAATTATGAGAGTAAGATCCATATCATTTAGCTCTTAAATCTGTATTCTTCCCTATATTACCTTGTTACGAGGCTCTGTAAATTTTCTGATTAGCAGAATAATGATTAGGGACAAAAAAAGCACATACTTTTTTTTTATTCTAAAAAAAAGGAAATCCTAAGATAAATGCAGCTTTTCAGGACTATTAAAAAGTTTATAAAAGTAAGAGGGTACAGTTGGATGTCCTCTCTAGGACATCTATCAAGACAATTAAAAAGTTGATAAAGTAAGAGAACACAGTTGAATTTTCAGTATGCTTGATATCTTAAAATCAAAATTTGGCATCAAGTGCAGTACAATGTGACCTTGTGATATTGTCAGTAAACACTATTTCCCTTAGCAAATTGTGCTCAAGAATGAGTAAAACACACTATCAAAGAAAATTAATAGACTATAAGCACAATTACCAGAGCACGTAAAGTTGTTGCTGGTTTTTCCATTGATCTAACTTCCAGGGTCTAATGTGAAGATATCACTTTACTCATTAAAACACTCAGTGACAGTACATTCTATTTTATCTACTAACTACTGGGAAGACACCTAGAATCTTTAAGAGTTAGGGCAACAGTGTTGCATTCAGCTGCAGTGGTTAAATTGTAAATACACATTTTTTTTATATAGAGAGGCATATCTATTAGATGAATCCCTTAGAAATCCGCGGGCTCAGGCAATCCACTCACCTCAGCCTCCCAAAGGCACAGGATTACAGGCTGAGCCACCGAGCCCGGCTTGGGTATGTGGGTTTGTAATTTTGGGTATGTGGGTATGTAATTTTGGTGGTTATTGCCAGTGAATTTATATTTTGTACCAATGTATGCTGCTACCAACTGCATATGAGAGGAAAGCATGTCTTTTAGTTCATTTATTATTTCGCTGTACGTTTAACAAAATTATTGCTATACTACTAAATGATATGCTGATAAGTTGAAATGTGAGCTCTTATCCATTGATATATTGAATAAATTTGACTGTTTTTATATTAAGTGAAATCTTCTTTAAACTTTATGCTCTCCTTCCTATATGTAATGTTGAAGCATAAAACCCCTTCTCTGTTCTTCCTTATTAGGCTTAGGTTTGAAATGAAAGGTAGAGCAAGACAGCAAGTGAGGGTAGGGTGGAAGTAGGCTGGTGATAAAAAGTTAAAAGCTTTTATTTAATTACTGTATATGAATAACAGCTGTCTGTCTGTCTGTCTGTCTATCTATCTATCTATCTACCTATCTATCTATATCTATCTATTTTGTGTCAGAATCTCACTCTGTCACCCAGGCTGGAGTGTAGTGGCATGCTCATGGCCACCACAGCCTCAACCTGCTGAGCTAAGGTGATCCTCCTCAGCCTTCCCAGTAACTAGAACCACAGGTGTGCACTACCACGCCTGGTTGATTTTTCTTGATTTATTGTCAAGATGAGGTCTCACCAAGTTGCCCAGACTGATCCTGAACCCCTGGGCTCAGGCAATCCTCTTACCTTGGCCCCAAAGAGCTGGGATTACAGGTTTGTGGCATGGCGCCCAGCCACAATATTATTTATTGAGCACTACCTACATGTCAGGTATTGTGGACACGAACTAATAATTTAGTCCTTACAGTCACTATCTCAGGTAGGAATTACTATTTCTCTCTTCTATTGGTGAAGAAACTGAGACTTTCAGGGTGTTAAGGAAGAGAAAATACACAATAATACTTTTGTTAAAGCGTGATAAGGCAGACTTTATTCAGGGCCATTCAAGTAGGTATAGGGACCACTGCAACAGAGTCTTGGAGTAGAGGAGAGAAATTGGGCTCAACTCAGAATACAGCATAGGCAAGTGAGCTTTTATAGCCAAGGACATGGGTGGGGTCAGTAGATGCAAAATGACTAAGAGTAAGGAAAAATTTGAAGCAGTAAGGAAAAATTTGAAGACAAGTCAGGGTTATCAAACAGGCAGAATGAGAAATCTGATTAGATATCTGGATTGATCAGCTATTGAGGGTGAGCAGTTCTTACTAAACTGACTTAGCAGGGATTGCTAAAACTGGATTTTACAAGGAAGTACATGGATGGGCCTAAGAGAAGGTTCAGAAGGCTAACTCAAGCTTGGCCATCAAAGAATTTTTGTCACAGGTTAAGTAATTTTGCCAAGGTCATCTTTAATAGACAGCTTCTAAGTTTGGGTTCTTCTATTCCTTGCCGCATACCAACTAAGAGAACATATGTTAATACTAACTACACCTTACATTTATTTAGCATTTTTAAATTGTAAGACATTGTTCTGTGTTTTATGTGTAGTATATTATTTAATCTTCATAACAACCTTGTGAGGGACATGATATTATCTTCACCTTTCAGATGACCAAACTGAAACTCAAGAGTTAAATCACTGTCACCATCTATGAGCATTGGGATTAGAATGCAGGCAGTCTAACTCAAGAACCCATGCTGTGTTTCAGGTACAGGAAAGATCGCTGACCTATGAGTCAAGGTGCATGGATTTGGATATGTTTCCCAGCTCTGTCATGAGTGAACTCTTGGGAAAATGCTTTTGCCTCTCTAGAACTGTGTTTTCTCATGTGAAAGGAAGACATTTGTTTTGGATAATTCTTGAGGGCCTACTTGCACTGACATTTTAGAGTTTCTCGGATGAAAAAGGCTGAGCAAGTTTGCTGCTTCTGGCTCATTAATTGTTGGGGGCAATCTTAGACAGTAGTAGCTATGCTATCCCACAGCCTCCGGGACTGGATGCAGAAGATGCTTAGCTGCTGCAATTTAATACACCATCCTTTCCCAACACATCAGGTGCCTTTGCGTCTTTATAGGACAGGGCTCCATACACCAATGCATAATGACATTTGAAAGATATTTGTAGGCAGATATCATATGACCCTGCTGCACATATGGGTCGACTTTTTAAGAAAAATAGACATCTTAAATTAAAAACAGTTGAAGGATGTATATGTCATCTCATGGTAAGTTTTTTTTTTTTTTTTTTTTTTTAAAGTAAAGCTACAACGTAAAGTGCACATATTTTCTCAGAACAACTCACTCTGTCATCCAACTTGCTCTGTTAAAGTCTGGTGCACGGATTTGTAGTTGAGTACTTGAAGTAGATATTTCCCCCCCAACATTTCATACAATAAGGAAACATTGAGACATTTTTGCTAACATTAATCATCTAAACAATCTGTACCTCCTTTTCTTGTTTTGAACTAAATGCAGATTCAACTAAAATTATATTTTAAAATAACAAGATTGAGATCTTTTTACTGTTGTTACACCTCGTTTTCCTAATGGACACGAACTAATGCTTTTCTCCATGAATTCTACAAGTAGATTTTTAAGCCCTGGAGACTTAGTGCTTGTCTTTTCTCCTTGTGTATATAGCAGCTGCTTTTCGTGATCCTCTTTCTTCCTTCCAACTTCCTTACTGTAGCATCTCTCACCATCATTCCCCCATCCAGCTTCACGTATGCTTATGTGTGTGCCCACATGCACGCACACACATCATTTGCTGTTCTGGGCCCCTATCACTTTGATGCAGAAGCCTAAATGATGCTAAGTTAAAATACTTAGGACATGTCATAAACATGTTTAAATCTAGGATAAGAAAGGATGGAAATAAAAATAAAATCCTTTTCATCCACTTTTACACATTTAAAGAGTCCAAAGTTAGGCCGAATTTCATTTCACAGAAATTTGGATTACCTAAGCTTCTTTATGCACTCATTAAAAAAAAAAAAAAAAAAAGGTTATATTTCTTCAAACCATACTAAATATACGATGGTGATGTTTTCAAAAATAGTTTCAGGAGAAGAAAAAGAAAGTGGCTTTAGGTTGAATTATTGGATATGCTAAGATGTTAACTTTCATCCTTAATGGTGTTATGATAATTCATCACAGAATTCTCCACCTATAAACTGTTATCAGGTAGATATTTTTTCTGTTGGTCTGTTTCCTCGGTCTGCTGTTTACTATGCACATGGGGTTGGCGGCCTCATTTTTCTATGAACACCATAGAGCACCTAGACTTATTTGTGAAATCCTGCACAGGTCACCCTGAGAACTTTTGTGTTCTACCCTACAGTGTTCAATTTCTCAAATTTTTTGAGCTAAAAATGAGACTGCAGCAAAGCACTCAAGCTGCTTTGGAAGAAAAGTGATGGGAGGTTTTTGCAGCTTTTGAAACCACTTAGATCCAGTATGATCTTCCTTCCTCTCCTTCAAGCAACTTATATACAAATGCCACATTCTTTTAGAAACCAGGCTACAATCAAAAGCAAACAATTATGCCCTTTCTTTAATACACAAATGGTGCTCATTCTCTTTGATGTATTACCCATTCTGGGCCTGTTAGGAAAACATACTCCTCCTCCAAGACATGCCACTCCTCTTTAATATAAGATGCTGCATCTCTGAACAAGGAAGATCTATTTCTGAACCTGCAGCTGCTCCTCATCTTCATTTCACGTGAGCGGCAGTCTTTTTCCTCCATGTCATAACATTTAGTCCCTCCCATTTTCTAACATTATTTTCAGAACATGAATGGCTTATACCTTTTTGGATCATTTACCTGTAATCATGCATGGTTTTTTGTTTGTTTGTTTGTTTTCCCTCAATCAAGATCTTCTACAGAGGCCCATAGTCTTTCTCATCTGTTTCAGTGCATGACAGTCCTGTACCTTCTGTTCCACCCCCTGAACGTCACAGTTGGTTCAGTTGACTATAACATGAGCTGCTCACCCACCACCCAGGGATTTTGCAGTCTTTGTCTGCTCTTGAAGCACAATCTTTTCTCCTTTAAGTCAGCTCCTGTAATACACTCCCTCCTTTGATTGAGCTAGCATTCTTTTCTCCTTCCATTGTTCCTTTGAAAAGTCTGTGTTGTTTTCCTGAACGGAATGTGATCCTTCTCACTCTTACACTCAGTGTATAGTAATAATCTGCTTTATTATCCACACTTCTGTCCTTTTCACAGCAAATAGGCCCTTTTATCCCTTTTGTTTATTAGACTTCAATAAAGTGTATGGCCTACATTTAGTTCTTTGTTTTAAAGAGTGGAAATGCTCATGTGACCGAGTGACTGACTCCTTTCAAGGAATGTCATCTTGCAATGGCATTTACCAATCCTATACTAAATAGATGACCTGTTATTTGTAGTTGTTAGTCCATTTTATAATAGAAAATACCCAAACTCTGCTTGGCTGTATAGATTATGTGTGCATAAGGTGAAAGTGCTTTTAATTGTTGTTTCTTGCCTCATGGAGTAGCATCTAATAAGACAGTATCACCATGTGACACTTACATACTGACACTGTAAGGTGAATTGAAGATGTAAGAAAAATCCTTGACTTATTGTATTAGCTAAGCAATCTACACACACTGGAAGGGTCTCCAGCTTTTGTATGAACTGCTTGACTTTCCTTTTGAAACCACTGGTTATGTGAACCTTCATTGCAATCACTTATGCATTCTGGTCATGTGTAACCTACAAGCTGGATTCCAGCTCAAGGTACCTTTTTTGCAACTCACTTAAGACTTAAGTGCCTCTGTGGGGGAAAATGTCAAATTGAGGTTATGGTTACCTCTCTAATTCAAACAAATCTGCCTTCTCTGGGCTTTATATTTATAAAATTGGTGTTCCTGAAAGTTAATATTAACTTTCCATAGCAAGTTGTTTCCCTTTCTGACCTTTTTTTTCATTATTTGGTTATCTACCTCCAGCAGATGAAACTGTGTTACCTATATTTTCTTTTTTCCTTCCAGAAAAATGTTGAAAAGTGCCATTCAATTAAATGTAAGATCCCAAGAAAAATACATGTAATTACTAAGTAAATATGTTCAAGGGATAACTTAGATGGCTTGTAGCTGGAGTCCCCAACCCCTAACCAGGCCACATAGCAGGAGTTGAGCAGTGGGCCAGCAAATGAAGCTTCATCTGTATTTACGGCCACTCCCCATCATTTACGTTATGCCTGGCCTTAGCTCCACCTCCTGGCAGATCAGCAGTGGCTTTAGATTCTCATAGCTTGAACCCTATTGTGAACTGCACATGTGAGGGAACTAGGTTACGTGTTCCTTATGAGAATCTAATGCCTGATCTGAGGTGGAGCTGAGGCGGTGATGCTAACACTGGGGAGTGGCTGCAAATACAGATTAACATGAGCAGTGAGGTTTGACTACACAGAGACCATAATAAATCAGTGACTTATAGGCACATATCAAAACTCTATCAGTGAGTGACAAATGAGTTGATATACTTCAGTTGTACAGCTGCATCTGGTGGCAGACTTTAAGTCAGAATCTGATACTTATTTTATTCTGTACGTGGCAAGCCCATTATTTTATGTACCACTTCTGTCCACGCCTCTTTTTTTATGGTGAGTTGTATAATTATTTCATTATATATTACAATGTAATAATAATAGAAATGAAGTGCACAATAAATGTTATGTGCTTGAATCATCCTGGAATCATTCCCCTCCCTCCAGGTTTGTGGAAAAATTGCCTTCCATGAAACCAGTCCCTGATGCCAAAAAGGTTGGGGACCTCTGACTTATAGGATAGTAACCATTAAGCAGATGGACAGAGACATTTCCATATTTTATTTTTTATCATTTTTTATTATGCCCTCAATAGGAAAAGTAGATTATTGCTAAGGGTAATGATTCCTATATTGTCTCACCTTTCAACAAGAAGGAATATGAGGGAAGTGTTATTCTGCATTTAGTGTATTGCTTGTTGTTTCAGGATCTAAAATATATTCAGTATTAAAGATTTTTAGATGGTTCTTTCTGGTTGTGTGTTTATGTATTGCAAAGACTGGCATAAATTATTAACCACATAGAAATTCTTAGCAGAGTATCTTGCTCCAGTGCTGTGAATTAAGGGTCAGCAGTTACTTAAGGTTATTTCAAAAAGACATGAAAGTGGAGCTTCTAAAAAGAACTAAGTTAATACATGAAATAGGGTGGCTTTTTAAAAGACTTCCACAGTCATCTAATATATCCTTACATTTTTATTTTTAGATATCAAACAAATATCTAATTTTTTTCTTAATTGATGTTTATTGTGCATGTAGATCTGGAAGATATTGAAAACAGCAAGCAACTTAGATGATGGATTAAATACGAGATTTGGGAAGGCCCATATTAATGATGTCTAGAGAGAAATTAGGTTTTGGTTCTTATTTTAACATGTAAAAGTTTGATCGTTGCAACATCTCAGCCAGCAGTGGGATGATTTTTGATATGTCTTCTTTGAGAACACATTTTTCAAGGTAGTATGCAGTAGTATAATAATGAGTACTATTTCTGCACTTACTGGCTTGGGGCATAATACTGTGCTTGATACAGAAAAGGCATTTAACATCCTAAAGGGTGTTTGAGAGTGTGGATAAAATTACATTAAAGGTTTACCTTGTGGGAAAATTTGGAGATAAAGTGTTATGAGTAGGTAGTCAGGTACAGCATTAGGGCATGAGGTTGAAGAGCAAAGATTTCCACTGTGACAGCATCAGCAGAGCATTCTGATGCTAAAATGTGTTTAGTTGTAGGATATAGTGCATTTGAGTATATAACCATTTGATTTGGGCCCTGGGAATGATAAGGATTTATGATTGGGACATCTTAGAATTGTATGTGAGTATCTAGTTTGCCTGCACATTATTTACTATCACCTTTATCATCTGTCTGCTTTAACTAGATACCTTGCTTTGCATACATCTTACAATTTAGGTAAAGTATCACTTTCTTGTATATTTTAATGTAAGGATTAAGCAAGATTTAAACTAAGAGAAGAAATTTCATTAAAATATATCATATCAAATTTCACTTTGAAAAATTGAAATCTAGAATGAACACTTAGTAGAAGTAATGAAATGTATTTACCATTGGTAAGAAAGCATACTGCCTTTCTTTTGGTTAACACAACATTTTTAATGACAACTCAGCTGTTAAAATTCTGTGGTGACTTGAGAAAAATCCAGCGCTACTTTGTGGAATAAAATATCCAGTATTCTTATATCTTGCAAATAAATCTGATGATTTAAGCCAGTATTTGAAAAGCTTGTTGTGAGGACTTTCTGTAGTCACTTCTTTAATTGCCACATTACAGTCTTCAATGTTATAAATTAGGGGCCTGGACATTGCATTTTAAGGTACCATATTAACTTTACCACTGCAGGGTATAAAAAATAAAAAGAGAGGGGAACTGCCCTCTAAACTTTTGTAAATATTATCCTACAACAAATGACCCGTATGGGTTCAGCCCTGGGCTGGGGCAGAAAGGGAAACTCTCCTGAATCTCATCACTTGAGAAAAGCCTGTCTTCATTTCCCTTTCATTGAGGCTGAAGCAAGCAGAAAGTGAAGTAACGTAGACCATAACTTCAATTTAACCTGCATGGATGAAGATAAGCTAGATGGTGGCAAAGCTGGCTAGCACTGAGCATCGACAGTCTTTCCCCTCACTGTTATGCCATCTCCTCTTTCAAATGTTCATTGTCCTCCTGTTTTCCAGCCCCTTCTGCTGTCAGATTAGGAAGAGACTGGAAAAACTCACGATAGGCAGTTTTATGTGATTGTTTAAGACACAGACTTTGGAGTTACATAAACATGAATTTGAATCACTAAGGATTGGGAACATTGCTTGATCATGCTAAGCCTCAGCTTCTTCATCATGTAATATGGGGACAATGATATTGCCTCAAGGGCATAGTCTAAGAATGTGAGTATATTCAAAGCATCTTAAACAAGGACTGTCTTACAATAAAGCTTGGCTATAATAAAACTTGGCTATATTATGTTTTCAGAAAAAATGCAGTCATGTTATTATGTTAAATCTCTGAGAAATTTGCAGTTGAAACTTAGTCTGAAATTGTATAATAAAAATTTTAAAAAGGAATATTAGCTAATGGTCAGGCAGGGAGTAGGAGAAGAATCTTTTGTCAGTCCTTACGGGTTACAATTGTACTTTTACCTTAGCTAAACTTAATGATATCTGTCTTAATCATATGGGCATTATTGAGTCAACTTTTGGGTTCCCTTTTTCCTTTAATGCTAGACTGCAAGATCCTTTCCTACAGTCTATCTGTACAAGATTCCTGCTTCCCAAGGATCGTGTTTTTATTTTTTGTTTTTATTTTTTAAGATGTGGGGTACAATTCAGTATTAGGTATACAAGTGGTCATAGTGTGGGCCTCCCATTGGTCCCCACTTTGCCTGGCTTGAGATCAGGTACCCTTATTGATGTTATGTCTCCCCCCCCCACCAGCAGTGTCCCACGACTTCCAGTCCCTTAGAACGTATTTTCATGGTTCATTGCCTTCACATGAACGATTTTAGATTGATTTCAGGTCGTTCTTGCAGGTAGCAATTCAGACTTCAATGTTTCTAGTCCAACTGGCAAAGGTTTCCCAATATAACTAGCACACAAGGCATCTTTGGGGACCTCTGACTAAAGAGGGGAGTCAGAACAGATTCTGTGCAGTGATAGGACCTCAAGTGTTAATGGAACACCTACTGTTTGATAGCACCATGTAAGGTTTGGGAGAAACCTCCCTGTCACCCTCCTAGGGGGGTCAACAGGAGAGGATTTATGGAATGCAGGGACAAAAAACATTAGGGAAAGAGAAGCTGTAAGCAGATAAATCCAAGTCTTGGGGAATAAGATCCAGACATACTTTACACATTTAACTTGTATACTCTGTTGGCAGTCTACATTGAATTGGTTGTAAATACTAGAAAACTAAAAATTAATATTAAAAAATAATAAAAATTTCTAATTTAAAAGAAAAAAAGTTGATTAATAGTACAACAACCCCCTTGACACAGAAAATACTTCATGGACTTGAAAAACCCTGCATTCTCTCTTTTTTAAAACTCGTATATAAATATGAGTTGAAAATAAAAGACACATTGAGAGACAGATACTGAGTGGTCCCTAAGCTCATTAACTAGCTAAATGATTAGCCCCATACAAAAACTGCACGAGTCTTGATTTCAATTTATGTCTTAGCAAAATTACAAATTACTACCTATCATAAATCTTTAAGCTCACTCATGAATGCTTGGAACTAGCAATGATAAATTTGTGAGTGCTAAGAATCTACTATACTAATCAGATATATTCATGTGAACAGCTTACCTATATGCATAATTATCATGGAAAACAGTAACAATTTTGTATCTCATGAAACAACTGCTGAAATAATGTTGTAAGTTTTGCTTGATTAAAACACACAGTCTCTAGTCGTTCATCCTGAAACTTTGGTCAGCCTTTCTCATAACTTGAAAAAAAAAAGTGAAATGGAAATCGACCTTTGGTTTATAGCTTAAGTAATATTTTATGAATTCTTTCAGAGAGGTACTTAATAGATAGTAATGTAATATCCTGTATGCCTTGAAGAGTCTATACTTTCTGAATTATATATGGTGACCAGTTCTTCATGTATTACTCTTTTAGTATGAAGAAATCATTTGAATAAATTAAGAACTCAGTCTTTAGAACACAAATAAACAATTGGATACTTTGTCACAGAAATTTTTGCATCAGGGACAATCTGTTCTATTTATTGAGAATTTACTGTGTACTTTTGTCATAGCAAATTCCACACCATGCCAATGACTTCATTTTGCTTTATCTCCTTCCCCATGTTCCGCCAAGATGGAGTAACTATGGTAAAATGACAGTGATACTTTTTTTTAAGAAACTCAACTTTATTGAGGTACAGTTGATATAATACAATGTCGTATTTTAAGTGTATGGTTTGATAATCTTTGCCAAATCTATACACTGAGTATACTGCCCCAATCGAGAACATTTCAATCACCTGAACAGTTTCTTATATACACCCTCCACCATCACCACCACCACCATCCCCCCTCACACCTCCTCCCTCAGTCAATCATTAATGTGATTTCTGTCACCATATATTACTTATATTATTGCAAAAGAAGCTTCTATGAATGTAATCATAATGTGCTCTCTTTTGTGTTTATTTTGCTCGGCATGTTTTTTAAATTTATCCATGTTATTGCATAAATAAGTTTTATTTTATGGATGAGAAGTATCCCATTTATGAATACATCATATTTTTAAATTCATTCTATTGTTGAGGATCATTTTGGTTTAAGGTTTTGAGGTGTTATAAATGAAAAACTTTTGTTTTCTTTTCTTGCAACATCTTTGTCTGGTTTTGGTAACCAGATGATGCTGATCTCATAAAAGGAGTTGCAAGATGCTCGCTTTCCCTCCATTTGGTGAAAGAATGAATGAAAGAGTAGTGTTAGTTATTTGTTTTTTAAATGTGTGATACAAGTTACTAGTGATCCCATCTGGGCCTGGAGGTTTTTTATGGAAAGGATTTTAATTGTGTCTTTCAAGACATTTGTCTTCTTCATCTAGGTTGTCAAAATTAATCAAAAAATTGTTCGTAGCATATTTCTTTTTATCCTTTTAATTTACATGGGATCAGTAGTAATGTCACCTTTTTCATTTTGATGGTGGTTTGCATTTTCTGTTTTTCTTGCTTGGAGTTTTTCTTTTCTTGTTTTTTTTTTTTTTTTTTTTTTTTTTTTTGAGTTGGAGTCTCACTCTGTCGCCCAGACTGGAGTGCAGTGGCCACTCCCAGCCACCGCAGCCTCGACTTGCTGGGCTGCGGCGATCCTTCCGCCTCAGCGAGTTTTTCATTTTTTTAAATCTTTTCAAAGAAGCAGCTTTTGGTTTCATTAATTCTCTCCAATGTTTATTCATTGTTTACTGATTTTCACTATTTTAAATTTTTTTCTACTTCGTTTGTATTTAATTTGCTCATTTTTCAGTTTTTCAAAGAAGCTTAGAAGAATTAATTTTTGAGACCTTCATATATATAGTTTGTTTTTTTAAGTCCAGGTCTCACTCTGTTGCCCAGGCTAAGACTACAGGCATGTGCCACCACGCCCAGCTAATTTTTTTATTTTATTGTAGAGACATGGTCTCACCATGTTGCCCAGGCTGGTCTCAAACTCCTGAACCCAGGCAATCTCTTGTCTCAGTCTCCTAAAATGCTGGGATTACAAGCTTGAGCCACCACACCTGACTAAGACCGTCTTTTCTAATACAGCATTTAAGATATAAACTTTCCTTTAAGCATTTATTTATTTGACATTATGCAGACTTTAGTATGTTAAGATTATATTATTCAATTCAAAATAATGTCTAGCTTTCCTTTTATTTATTTATTTATTTTTTTGCTTCATGAGTTTAGAAGTATGTTGTTTAATTTCCAAACCTTTTGAATTTTTCAAATGTTTTTTTTTTATTGATTTCTCACTAATTCTCTTATGGTTAGAAAATATATTTGTAGGATTTCAAACCCTTTAAAAGTATATTGAGTCTTCTTTTATAACTTAGCATATGATCTGTCTTACTGAATGTTCCAAGTATACTGAAACTAATGCATATCTGCTGTTGTTGGATGTGGTATTCTGTACATGCCAATTAGGTCAAGTTGGTTGATAGTATTGTTTAAGTCTTCTAAATATGTAGTGATTTTCCTCTTACATTTCTATTAGTAACTAAGAGAGAAGTGTTATTTCCAACTCTATTTGTGAATAAATCTACTTCACCTTCCTGTTCCAGCAGTTATTCATGTATTTTTGAAACTCTCTTATCAGGTATGAACACATTTAGTATTGTTATGTTATGTCTTCTTGATAAACTGATCCTTTTATCATTTATGAGAGATCCTTCTTTCTTTATCTCTGGTAATTTTCTTTGTCCTGAAGTCACTCTGTCTGATATTACTCTAGCTAAGCTGGTTTTCGACTTTTTTCTTGAATGATTTGTGTTTTCATAGTATGTGTTTTTCCATTCTTTTGCTTTAACCTAGCTATATTTTATATTTACAGTGTATTTCATATAGTTTGCATGTAGTTGCATATTGCCTTGTTTCTTGCCTTTGATTCCTATGTCTAGTCCATTTTTATTTAACTTATTTATTGCTATGGTTAGGCTTAAGTTTCTCATTTCATTTTTGTTTTCTATTTGTCCCACTGGTTCTGTGTTCCATTTTTCCTGTTTTCCTGCCTTCTTTTAAATTAGCTGAGTAATTAAGTATTTTTAAAATATTTTCTGTTGAATTATTAGCTATACCTCTGTTTTTACTGTTTTAGTGATTTATCTAGTGTTTAGCATATGCATTTTTGATTCGTCACTATCTACCTTAATATGATATTGTACTACTTCATGTACAGCGTATGAACTTCAGTATGTATTTCAGTTTTCTTCCTTCCTTCCTTAATATTCTTAAACATTTTATTTCTTCATATGTTATAAACCTGACAACACATTATTTTTTTAAACCATAATATATCTTTTAAAAACTTTTTACAAATTGTTAAAGTTATTTGGGGGTTTTTTTTGGTTTTATTTTTTTAATTTTTATTATAAAGATGTGGGGTACATTTCAGGGTTAGGTATACAAACATTGATCATCCAGGTACCATTGTTGATGAGGTATGCCCCTCCATCCCTAGCAGTTTCCCTCAACTGCCAATCCCACCCCTTTTCCCCTGGCAGTTTCCCACTATTGCCATTTCCTTTCTTATAGTATTATGATAATTGTTCAAGGTCCACTTATGAGTGAGAACATATAGTACTCTGTTCTTTGTTTCTGTGATAGATCACTGAGTATTATAGATTCTAAATCCATCCAAGTTGCTGCACAGCCTGTGTTTGTCCTTCTTTATGGCTGCATAATATTCCATTGTGTATATGTACCACATTTTTTTATCCAGTCGAGCTTCAGTGGGCAGCATGGTTGGTTTGATGTTTTTGCTATTGTGAATAGAGCTGCAACAAACATACGTGTGCAGGTATCTTTTTGGTAGAATGATTTGTGTTCCTCCAGGTATATTCCCAATAGGGGGATTGCTAGGTCATATGGAAGGTCAATTTCTAGTTCTTTCAGGAATCACCACACTGTCTTCCAAAGAGGTTGTACTAGTTTGCATTCCCACCAGCAGTGTAGAGAAGCATTCCTTTTTCTCCATATCCTCACCAGCATCTGTTGTTGTTTGTTTTATTAATGATGGCCATTCTTACAGGAGTTAGGTGGTATCTCAGTGTGGTTTTGATTTGCATTTCTCTGATGATGAGTGGAGGTTGAGCACTTTTTCATGTGTCTGTTGGCTGCCTGTATATCTTCTTTTGAGAAGTGTCGATTCATGTCTTTTGCCCGCTTTTTAAAGGGGTGTTTGTTTTTTTCCTTTCAGCGCATTTGAGTTCCTTATAGATCCTAGATGTTAGATCTTTGTTGGATAAACAGTTGGCAAATCTTTTTTGCCATTCTGTGGGCTGTCTCCCTGCTCTCTTGATGGTCTCTTAGCTTTGCAGAATCTCGTCAATTTGAAGAGGTTCCACTTGTCTATTTTGTTTCTTAAATATTGGCCTTTGGGGTTCTGAATAGGAATCGGTTCCCAGTTCCAATTTTCATAAGGGTGTTTCCTGCGTTTTCTAAGATTCTTATAGTTTGAGGTTTTATATTCAGGTGTTTGATCCATTTAGAGTTAATTTTTGTGTATAATGATAGGTAGGGGTCCTGTTTCAATCTTCTGCGTGTGGTCAGTTTTCCCAGCACCATTTACTGAATAGGTTTTCCTCTCCCAGTGGTTGTTGTTAGAGACTTTGTCAAAGATGAGTTGGTTGAGGAATTGAGACTTTGCTTCTGGAATCTCTATCCTGTTCCATTGGTCTATGTGCCTGTTCTTGTACCAATACCAGGCTGTTTTGATTACTGTAGCCTTATAGTAAAGTATGAAGTCTGGAAGTGTGATACCTCCTACTTTGTTACTTTTGCTAAGGATTGTTTTGACTATTCGTGATCGTTTATGTTTCCATATGAATTTCTGTATTGTCATTTCCAGGTCTAAGAAGAATGATGTTGGTAGCTTAATGGGTATTGCATTGAATCTATAGGTTGCCTTTGGTAGGATGGACATCTTAGCAATGTTGGTTTTTCCTGTCCTTGAGCATGGAATATTTTTCCATTTGTTTGTGTCTTCTTGGATTTCTTTAAACAGTGTTTTGTAATTTTCACTGTGAAGGTCTTTCTCTTTTCTGGTTAGGAAGATGCTGAGGTATTTCATTTTTTTGGTGGCTATTGTGAATGGGATTGTGCTTTTTATTTGGATCTCTGCCTGCTTGTTGTTGGTGTATAGGAATTGCAACTGTCTTTTGCACATTCATTTTGTACCCTAAGACTTTCCCAAAGTTCTTTATTAGTGCAAGCAGGTTTTTGACAGATTCTCTTGGGTTTTCAAGGTATAGGATCATGTCATCAGCTAGGAGGGATAACTTGAGTTCCTCTTTTCCTATTTGGAGACCCCTGATTTCCTTCTCTTGTCTAGTTGCCTGAGCTCAGACTTCTAACACAATATTGAACAAGAGGGGTAAGAGTGAGCAGCCTTGTCTTGTTCCAGTTTTCAGGGGAAATGATTCTAGTTTCTGTCCACTTAGTAATATGTTAGCCGTGGGTTTGTTGTAGATGGCACTTACTATTTGGAGGTATTTTCCAAATAGGTGCTTGAGGGTTTTTATCAAGAGGGGAGGCTGGATTTTATCAAAAGCTTTTTCTGCATCTAATGAGATAATCATGTGGTTCTTGTTTTTACATCTGTTGATGTATTTAATGACATTTATGGTCTTGCGGATGTTGAACCAGCCCTACATCCTGGGGTGAAGCCTACTTGGTCATGGTAGATGATTTTTTGTTATTGTTTTGTTTTGTTTTGTTTTGTTTTTTGAGTTGGAGTCTCACTCTGTCACCCAGACTGGAGTGCAGTGGCCGCTCCCAGCCACCGCAGCCTCGACCTGCTGGGCTCCGGCAATCCTTCCGCCTCAGCCTTCCGAGTAGCCAGAATTACAGGCATGTGCTACCACACCCGGCTGATTTTTTTTGATTTATTGTAGAGATGAGGTCTTGCTGCCCAGGCGGGTCTCGAACCCGCGGGCTCAAGCAATCCACTCACCTCAGCCTCCCAAAGGCGTGGGATTACAGGCTGAGTCACCGAGCCCGGCGGTAGATGATTTTTGAGATGTGTTTTTGGATCTGATTTGCTAGAATCTTGTTGAGGATTTTTGCATCTATGTTCATAAGGGATATTGGCCTGTAGTTCTCTTTCTTCGTTGAATCTTTACCTGGTTTGGGTATCAGTGTAATGTTAGCTTTGTAAAATGATTTGAGGAGATCTCTATCTTTCTCAATTGCCTGGAATACTTTCAATAGGATTGGTATCAGCTCCTCCTTGTACGTTTTGTAGAATTCTGCTAGAAAGCCATTTTTTTTAAGGTAGTTTTCATATGACAGAGTCAATATCCTGGGTTGTTATTAGTCTATTTAGTGTCTTAATGTCTTCTTTTTTTAACCTGAGGAGGTTGTGTGATGTCAGAAAGTCCTCCATTTCATCTAGGTTATCAAGTTTGTTTCCATATAGATGTACATAGTAATCTCTGATAATCTTTTGTATTTCTTCAGGGTCAGTTGTGATTTGATCTTTTGTATTCTGATTGTGTTTATTTGGACTTTTTCTCTCTTTTTTCTTGGTTATTCAGGCTAGGGGCCTATCAATCTTGTTAATTCTTTCAGAGAACCAACTTTTTGTTTTGTTGATGTTTTCTATAATATTTTTGTCCTCTATGTCCCGTATTTGGGCTTTTATTTTTGTGATTTGATTCTTCTGCTAAAGTTGGCTTTTTGGCGATCTTCTTTTTCTAGCTCCCCTAGGTGATTTGTTAGGCTCTCCACTTGTGATCTTTCCATTTTCTTGATGTGTGCTCTTAGAGATATTAATTCCCCTCTGAGAACGGATTTCATGGCATCCCAGAGGTTTTGGTAGGATGTTTCTTCATTTTCATTTGTTTCCAGGAATCTTTCAATTTCTTCTATGATTTCAGTGTTGACCCAAGTCATTATTCAGCATCATGCTGTTTAGTGTCCATGTCTTTGTGGGCTTTGGGGAAATGTTGTTGGTGTTGATATTTATTTTTATTCCACTATAGTCTGAGAATGTGCATGGCAAGATTTCAACCTTATGGAATTTGTTTATGCTTGATTTATGGCCAAGGATATGATCGATCTTGGAATATGTTCCATGTGGTGATGAATAGAATGTATATTCTGTGGTTGTTGGGTGGAATAATCTGTAGATATCCACTAGGTCCATTTAGTCAAGTGTCAAGTTTAGGTTCTGGATCTCCTTGTTGATTTTTTGCCTCATTGGTCTATCTAGGGCTGTCAGTGAGGTATTTAAGTCCCTTGCTATAATAGTGTTAGAGTCAATGTCTTTTTTTTAGTTTATTTAGTAGTTGTATAAATGATGGTGCTCCTGTGTTGGGTGCATATATGTTTAGGATGGATATGTCTTGATGATGGATTGAACCTTTTATCATTATAGAGTGTCCTTTTGTATCTTTTTTAATTTTTGATAGCTTAAAGGTTGTTTTATCTGATATTATAATTGTAACTCCTGCCTTCTTTTGTGATCCATTAGCCTGGAAACTCATTTTCCATCCTTTAACTTTGAGTCTGTGTGCATCCCTTGTAGTGAGATGAGTCTCCTGGATGCAGCAAATAATGGTGGTCATGGTTTCTTATCCAGTCCACCATTCTGTGTCTTTTCAGTGGTGCATTTAGTCCATTCACATTCGCGCTAATTATTAAAATGTGGGGGTTTATCCCTGTCATGAAGTTCTTATCGAGTTGTTGTTCCTGTTTATTTGTTGTCTTTCCTTTGGTTTTTGGGTTGATTTGTGTGTGTTTTCCATCTTTTCCCTGTGTCCCGACCAGCGGGACAAGTAAAACGTGGGCACGAGGAGGACTACCTGCTGCTGGTGAAAAGAGAGAGAGAGACCAAGAGAGAAAGAGACAGGAGACACGCAGAATAGAGGCAAGACAGTGTTCTGATCAAGCCTCAAAATTTTATTGTTAGGTGATTGCTTATATACATAGCAAAGAGGGGCGGGCTGAAATAGGGCGTGTGGCGGCTTATGATAGG
>NW_007194207.1:118163-146692 GCF_000164805.1 Carlito syrichta
TACGCTTGTGAGAACATTGTCATTCTTTTCTCCTTTTCTTCTGTGTTTAATACTTTAAGTGTTTCTTGTAGAGGTTGTCTAGAGGTAGTATAAGTTCTTAGGGATTGGATGTCTGGGAAAGATTTTAATTCTCCCTCACTGATGAAGCTTAGCTTGGCTGGGTAGGTTATTCTTGGTTGTAGTTGTTTATCTTTGAGAACTTTGAAGATTGGGCTCCAAGCTCTCCTAGCCTGAAGGGTTTCTATAGATAAATCTGCTCCTATTCTAATTGGTCTTCCCTGGTAGGTAATCTGACCTTTTTCTCTTGCTGCCTTTAGGATTTTTTCTTTTATACCAACTTTGTTTAGGCGAATTATTATGTGTCTGAGAGTTGGTCTTCTCATTTGTTGTCTTGTAGTGGTTCTCTGAATCTCTTGTGCTTGAATTTTCTATCACTGATGTGGGAAGTTTTCTTGAATAATTTCATGGAATGTTTGTTCCAGGGTGGTCTCTGTCTTTCTTTCTGCCTCAGTGAGTCCAATTACTCTTAGCTTTGGTCTCTTGAAGTAATCGTTCATCTCTTGAAGGTTTTGTTCTGTCTTTTTAAGCTTCTTTTCTATGTTTTTGACAACTGGGGTTAGGTCTGTATTTTGGTCTCAAGCTCTGAGATTCTTCTGCTTGACTAATTCTGCTTTCCATGTTTATTAGTTTGTTATTTATTTCAATCACAGTATTCTTTACTGCTGTTATTTCAGTTATCAGCTCCTTCCTATTTTCCTCTTTTCTTGCCTCAATTCTTTTTATTCTCTCTATTAATGTCTTGATTTCTGGGTTTGTTGTATGTGACCAGTCATTCTGGTTGTTCTTCATTGTTTGCATTCTGAAGTCAGTCTTCTCAGTGTCTTACCTTCCAGGGATCTCTGTGAGACCTATATTCTTCTTTTGGCTTTTCTTCATTTAATCTGGCCCCGTCTTCTTTAATTCTGTTGTTCAGGGTTGGAGGGGTTGCTTTTACTTCTGTTTGTTCAATCTCCTATTCTTCCTTATGTATATCCCCTGGCTTTCTTCAATTCTGGAGCTGGACTGTAGGTTAAGGGCGATCCTTTTTTCAGTTTTGAGGTTTAATTGAGGGGGGAGCTGTGATTCAAAATCTGTCTGCAGATCCCAGTATTCACCGACAGGTGTATGGATAATCTGGAACCCACTTCCCACTGCCTTGCAATCTGTCCATGCAGTGGGGTTATAGGTTTTCTCCCTGAAAGCAAATGAGGTAAGAAAAGGGAAAAGAATGGAGCAGGGAACGGGGGGAAGAGGAAAATAGAGAGAGAGAAGAGTATGAGGGAAAACAGACAAACGTCCCAACTAACATATGAAGAGACACAAAGACAGATATGAGTAAAAAGAAAAACAGCAACAACAAACAAACAAACATAAGAAAAAACTAAAACATACAATCATACACACATACAAGCTAACCAGCCTTCTTATTGGTGTACCATTCCCCCGTATAAGGATGAGTTCTAAAGAGAAAAAATGAAATAGAATAGAATAAAGTCAGTAAACTAACAGAACCAAAGCAAATATGAAAACGTTATTGATAACAGTAAGAAGAGAGAGAAAAGGGGGAAAAAGATGGGTAAGACAAACAGATGAAGAATTAAAAAAATATATTAAAACAGGGAACCAACCACACTCTGAGACTTTTCCTTTAAATCCATTGTCCTTTCACCTCTGATTTCTAGCTCTTATTGCAGGCTGGTGGAGTTGTCCACAGTCAGGGTCAATTGATGTGGAGGGTGGATCAGATCTGGACTGCTGCCAAATCTGCCACTCAGATCTGACTTGTGTCTATCTAGCATGGGGGAGGGCTTCTGTCCCTCCCATTTTGATGTTACCTTGGATCCCAAGCTGGGAGATGGGCTGAGCTGGGAGGAGCTGATACGGCTCCAGCTGATCTTTTTCTGCTGCAACCCGAGACTGCCCGGCAGTGCAGGCCAGCGTAGCACTGGGCTACTTAGGCCAGGCTGGGCGGAAGTCAAAAGCCGCCCAGGGCAGGAGGGAGCAGGCAACAGTAGTGGTGGTGGCAGCTGCTGCTTTAGCAGTGCATGGGAAGAACTCCAGGAGCCTGGCTCCTGGTGAGGGGGTGGGGCCTGGCAGCGGAGGTGGCGGTTTCAGTAGTGTGGTGCTTTGGGCAGGGCTTCGAGGTCTGGGAGCCATGTGTCACCTCAGACAGGAGCGGGGCAGGGGGTGGTGACTAAAGCAGCAGCTGAGGCAGCGTCGGAGCAGCCAGTGAAAAGCAGGCTGGCAACCCCTGAGGGAGAGCGAGAGTCCTTATGGGTGTTCTCTTTCGCGGAGGGTCTCACGGACCAAACTGCCCCGGCGTCATCTTCCTGGAAGTCCCCTAAAGTTATGTTTAGAGACAGTTTTTTTTTTTTTAACATGAAGAACTTTTTCATAATATTTCGTATGGTACAAATCTATTGATAACAATTTTTTTTTAGCTTTGTCTGAAAATTTCTTTACTTTTACTTTTGAATATTTTTGTGGGATATAAAGTTTGTTTGACTGTTTTTTCAATTAATACCTTAAAACTGTTGTTGCATTGTCTTCTGTTCTCCAGTTTTGGGTTTTTGGGGTTTTTTGTTTTTTTTTTTTCTGTTGAGAAGCCAATGATAATGATTATTTCTCTGTACGTACTGCATCTTGTTTTTTCCTCTGAATACATCTTTGATTTTCTCTTTATTGTCGTTTTTTAGAAATTTGATTTTTGGAAGGTACTGGAGTGGTTTTCTTTATATATACTTTTTGGGGGTCCATTGAACTTCATAGAACTACAGGTTTATATTTTTTTATAAAATTTGGAAAATTTTGGCAATTCTTTAAATAATTTGTCTACCCTTCTTTCTGTGATTCCAATTACACAAATGATAGATTTATTTATATTCTCCTATAGATTGCTAATGCTGTATTCAATGCTTTCAGCCTTTTTCTTTATGTTCTTTTGTATTGACTGTTTGTACCTTTAAGTATACAGATTTTTCTTCTGAAGTATCTAATCTGCTAATAAGACCACCAGTGACTTTTCTATTTCACATATTTTCTTAATCAGCTCTAAAGTTCTCTTTGGTTCTTTTTTATAGTTTCCAATTCTCATATTGGGTTCATTGTTTCCTTTATAGTCTTAAATATATTTATAATAGCCATTTTAAAGTTCTTGTCTGCTAGTTTCATCATATCTGCCATGCTATTGTTGGACTGTCCTCTCCAAAACTCACGTTGAAATTTAATTGCCATTGTAAGAGTACTAGGAGGTGTGATCTTTAAGAGCCCTCATGAATGAATTACTGCTGTTCTCTCCGTGGTTATCTCAAGAGTGGGTTAGTTACCTCAAGAGTCCAGTCCCCCATTTTCTGTCTGTCTCATGTGCCTACTTGCACTTCTTCTTCTACCATGGGATGATATGGCATGAAGACCCTTGCCCAATGCTGGCATCTTGATATTGAACTTCCCAGCCTCTATATGTTAATAAACTTCTGTCATTCATGAACTATCCAGTCTGTGGCATTCTGTTATAGCAACACGAAACAGACTAAGGCATGTCATTTCTGGTTTAGTTTCTATTTACTTTGTTTCTACTTTTCTCATGGTAAGTAAGTTTTAATTGGATCCTGGACATTGTGAACGTTAATCTTCTGGAAGTTTGTCTAAGCTTTGTTAGAGTGATTCTAGAATAGCCCATTCTCTAGAGCTACATTGACCTTGCTCCTAAGGTAGGAACCTGGGCCTCTCCTGAATGTCTCACATGTTGGCTGGGTGGAGCATGTTACTCAACTTTAATCAACCTATAATTGTTATGATAACAACTCTCTAGAAGATTTTCTTTTTATAATACTTATTCTTTGGTGTGCATGCACAACCTAAATTTCAGCCAAGGGAACTCTCATGCAGTTTTCTGGAGCTTTTTCTGTTAGAATATTGCTCTTCTTGAGTACCCTGTTTCACAGATGTCAGCTGCCTAAACTTGCCTGAATGCTGAATTCTGTCTCCTTAGCTCAGTAAGACCCTGTGCTCTTCTTAAATTTTTCTCTCCTTATGCCAGCAAAAAAATGAGGGGTATCAGAGGATAACCGTGTGTATGTGAATGTATGTGCATGCTTGTGTGCTTGTGTGTGTGTGTATGTGTGTGTGTGTGTGTGTGTGTATACTTGTGCTTTTTCCCATTCTCTAGAATCTCAGTCCTATACAGCAGTTGTCCAGTGTCTGAAACTTGTTTTATATATCTTGTGCATTTTTTATTAGTTTAAGATAGGAGGGTTAGTGTGGTATTAGTTCTCCATCGTGACTGGAAGAAGAAGTAAAAATGCATCACTTGCCATTATAAGGAAGAAGCGTTAGGGCAAGATACGTTGGTAGAAACCTTTTAAAACGCCTTGTGGAGACATAATCAAAAGAGAGAAAAGGTGCCAACAGATGCAAAGCATCTTGCAAAGAAAAGATCAGAAGAAGAAGAATAAAGGTCATAGAGCAAGGACTTAGCTTGGAGAAAATGACTGGGTTTTCTGTGACCCAGAAGTTCTAGAAATCTCTTCATATAGAGTTCAATGGAACATAATTTCGACATGAATCCTAGGTTTCAAACCCTGAAGTCTTGATGAGTGGAAAAAAATTAAGGGGGACAGTTCTTCTGGTCAATAGTAGAATTGGAAGAATAACACAAGCACAAACAAAAGTGAACTAAAAAGAAAAGAGTAATATAAAATGTTGTATTAGCAAAGTTTCAGCATTTCTTGACAGGCATAAGATGGCAATATATAGTAACTTGTTCCATTTTTTTCTACTGGACACGAATTCAGGCAGAGTCAAAGTAATTAAGTAGTATATTCATTATTCATGCATTTTTCATGTAATCTGTACTCTTTCCATAAAAAATAGTGAGTGCACATTAAAATTCTATGCCTGGTGTTCCATGGGTGACAATGGAAAGTTACCCAAGGTTGTGACAGGGAAGCTTGGCAAATACTTGAAATGGGAAGCCAGCAGTGGAGGACAGACACATGAAGTGTGAGGTTGTAGGATGTTTGGTGTATCTTTCCTTCCAGCCTTAGAGACTAAAGGAAAATAGGTGGTCCTTTAGCAGGAAGATCATGAGTTTAAGGTATTGTGTTAAGCTAAGGTTTGGAGAGGTAAGTTAAGGACCTTTGAGACTTTATGATTAAAGTTTTAAAAGATATTATCTTTTCATTTCTCTTTTAAGATAGGAGAAGCCTGAACATGTTTTTACATCAGAAGAAAGGACAAGAAAGTAAGAGAGCTGAAAATTAAGGGAATGATATGCAAGTTTTAGTAGATGTCGGAATGATTTGCTGAAGTGGAGAGAAAGGCCAAAATGGAGTGAGGTAGAGGTATAGAATGAGCCATTTTTATGAACATCTAAATCTCTCAAGGTGATAGTCTAGCAGAGTAGAGAAGACAGTAGTCTAGGAAAGGAAGACTTCTGTGATCCTAACAGACGATAACTAGAAGTTCTGCTCTCACGAGGCTTAAGAAAATCGAGGAAAAGGTAGATGTCAGTTGGTGCTAGCAGTTGGAGGTAACAGGTTAGGGAAAAGTTTAAGAAAGTAGGAGAGTGTGTTTTAAAAAGAACAATGTTTAAGGTTTATAAATCACAATGGAAGACTTGAGGTAAAGGGAAGTATGGTTCTAAGGAAGGAATTACAGAGCTTTGGGGGGATGAAATTATGAAAGTAGAAGACTAAAGAGACTTAAATTTGGCACTGGGGACAAATAGATGGAACTGTAGCTAGATGGTTTTCCACCACCAGAGCAAACAGTGTTCAGAGGTTACTATAGGCCTCGTGACAACAGCTCAAAATCTTAGTTCTGTCGTCACTGAGAATAAACCTTAACAACTCGAAATCTCAGCTCATGTAATCTTTAAATATTATCTGTATGGATACAAGCTAAAATAGAATACTAAATTGGGAAGGTTCTGGTTTATTTATTATGTCAGAGGAGTTCACACAATGATTATATTTGTACCTTATAAAGTACTCTTTGTACTTTTCATTAAACTGTTCTATAAACCTAAAACCACTAAAAAAATTTTTATTAATTAAAAAGTTAGTAAATAAAACATTTCAAGTGATTTATGAATCAACAGAAAACACATACTCATCTGCCATTAGATTAAAATAAATGTTATATAATGAGCCAATGATACAAAATCTTGTTAGAGGTTATATGTCCACTCATTAGCCCCATTTCCCTAATGTCGGCCCTTCCCTAGAGTGTGTGGTATCTGTATCTATATAAATAATTTGGTTAAATATTGTATTACACAATTCACAAGCTCATGTAAAGGTATTGGGATTTAATGAAGACAGGGGTCCCCAGCCCCCAGGCCATGGACCAGTATAGGGTTGCACAGCAGGATATAAGCAGTGGACCAGCAAGCGAAGCTTCACCTGTATTTACAGCTGCTCCCCATCACTTGCATTACTGCCTGAACTCTGCCTTCTGTCAGATCAGCAGCAGCATTAGATTCTCATAGGAGTGTGAACCCTGTTGTGAACTGCACATGCTAAGAATCTAGGTTGCGAGCTCCTTATTAGAATCCATTGCCTCATGATCTGAGGTGGAGCTGAGGCAGTGATGCTAGCGCTGGGGAGTGGCTGCAAATATAAATTAACATTATCAGTGAGGTTGACTGCACATCATCCTCATACACACACATAACTGCTGCCTTCCCCATACGTGGAAAATCTGTCTTCTATGAAACCGATCCCTGATGCCAAAAAGCTTGGGGACTGCTGATGAAGATTTAGACTATGGGATAGGGAAGAAAACTTACCCATTTACTTATTGTCCAGTCAGTGCATGTGAAGATTGTTTGTAGTGTCCAGGAGCCATTTTTTTCTGTTCAGGTCCGGGAACTCTCTCTTTGTCTTTTATTGTTACATGTACCACTTCTAATTTTTTTATTTCCTTCCATGAAAAAAAGGTAGCAATGTTATTACTCATAAGTCTGTGGCTCTTTGAAATCTATTTGTAGTAAAACAAAATAGATTATTTGCTTCTGTAGTTACCAAATACTATTACCTTAATATTGGTTATATTTTACTCATGATACTGCATTATTGGGGTTCCAGAGATTTAAAGATTGTTACTGCAGTTGGTTGATGATGACCCAATGCATGTCTTACCTAGAAGGTTTGGGAAAGTATGAATGATCATTTATTTTCTGGTCATGTTAAATGTACCATCTGGAAATTTATAGTGTAAACATAGAATAGTACATCCTCCAACCATATCTTCCCTTGAACTCTTGGCCATGAACACTGTTCCTAGAGTATACTCTGTCTTCAGTGTTGACTATACCCCCATTTTCCCCATTCAGCCACTAGTGGGGAGGAATAGACAAGGGCCATATTTGTGGGCACCTTTTATTATTGCTATCAAGAGGCTGTTATGCTCAGGATTTATTTTTCAATTTCTTTTCACTTTTCTACATAATTAAACTGTTAAGCAAGGAACAGGAACTACTACCAGAAGTCTTTGGTTGCCTCCATTTGGTAGATACTGTGTATTGCTTCTTGGAAGAGCATCATTTAAATTGCTTTTCCCTTCTTCAAAAGCATCAGACTTAGAAATTAAGTCACACTTGAGGGACTACTGAAGAAAATGGTGTAAGCAGACTGTGGCATGTCTTTGTCAGAGATCCCTTGATACTGATAAAAGAGTGGGTTCTGATGCTTTTACTGACTTGTTCTTCTAAGGATACTTCAAGTGGAAGAAAATGAATTTGTAAATAAAATTTTTTAAAAGACATCCAGATACCTCTTCAAAAAAGTGGATTAACTGTTTAGTGGCTTAGAAAATTCACACTTGCTTTCTCCACAGAGAAACTTCTAATTACACTGCCTCTTGTCAAACTAGGTACAACAATGAGTGATGTAGAATCGTTTCTCAATGATCTGTGTTAATGGAGGAAGAATCATCTAAAGCAGCAAATAAACTAAATAAAATACTTTTAATTTAAGGTATTTTTTTCCAAGTCTGTTTTCCTCGGACCAGGACTAGCCACATAATTCCTGAGTCCGCATGCAAAATAAAAACGTAGGACTCCTTGTTCAAAAATTAAGAATGTCAAGATGGTGATATTAGGTACCTAGGTTGGGGGTGGGTGAGAGGCTTATCTTCCCTGAGACATTGTTTCTAGGTACCTCCAGATGCACCATGAGGGCAGGGCAGGAGCTCCTGAATCAATGCTCAGGCCCCTGCCTGGATGGGGAGGGCAGCTGCAGTCACTGGAAGGAGGACCCGGAGGGGGGCCAAGTGGGACCCTGGGCAGCAGACTGGGGAAGAAGCAACCAAGAACCAATTGAAGACAAGCAACAGGAGGCAGGATTCCTGTGAACAGAGGCTATAAGTCCCTGATGACAAAAAAGCCCCTTTGTCTCATTAAACCACTTACTTACAAAGCACAGATTCACAATAAGATTATTCAGAAATCTTAGATGGCAACTGCAGAGCATTAAACCCCAAGGGTCCTCCCTGTGTGAAGGGTCACACATCTATGACTATCCCTGCCTTGGACTTCGACTAATGTGTACTGTTAATGTCAACTGATCATATCAACAGCACCCTAGAATGAGACTGAATATGATATTTCATTCATCTTTCCTCTATTCGAATGAACTTGTCACATACTTTATAATATGGATAACCTTGATATAGGATATCAAGAATTAATGGTATCATATGATTCCAATAAATTCATTAACTGTTGACTTCTTACTATTGCACAAGCCCAGGCCAGGATAGAGAGTTGGAGAAGGATGACTGTCTTAGTCTGCTGCAACAAAATACCGTAAACTGGGTAGCTTATAAACAAGAGAAATTGACTTCTCACACTTTTGCAGACTGGGAAGCCCAAGAAGGCTCTAGCAGATTTGGTGTCTGACGAGTGCCTTCTTCCTGATAGATGGCTGTCTTTTGACTGTAACCTGATACGAAAGAAAGGGAGAACTCTGTCTCTTCAGCACCTTATTATCTCTTCAGCTCCTTATAAGGGCACTAATCCCATTCCTGAGGCACTAATCCCACCCTTACAACCTATTTACCTCCCAAAGGCCCTTCCTCTTAGTTTTAATTAGGTTTCAACATATGAATTGGGCGGGGGTCATTGAGACCATTAGCCGTGGCCAAACATGGCTCACTATTTACTGGTGTTGAAAGATATAGACATTAGGGACTATAAAACAAGACAGTTCATGATGTGTGCTCTAATAGAGGCACAAACAAGCACAACAGGAGAACTGGGAGTACAGAGATTAACTTTGACAGAGAATGTGGAAAAACCTTGTGGAAAAAAGAATGACTTTAATCAGACCATGATGGATGGGTAGAATCTCTACTGCCAGAGGTTGACAGGCAAGCCTTCCAGACCCAGGGACATCATGAGAAAGATAGTGAACATAGAGCTCGGTGATAGATGTGCCTGCACATGGGGACATTCAGGCATTCTTTTATTATGTTCATTGAACATCTGTTTTCTAGATACTGAGCCAGCAGTAGGGATATTAGAATCTAGAATTCGGAATTACACAAAGCCATGTTTGAGTCATAGTTTACCACTTGCCAGTTATGTGACTGGAGACACCTTACTTAACTACTCTGAGCCTCAGTCTTTGTAATCTATAAAATTAAGTTAGTGATTTTGTAAAACTATTTATAAGGATTAGGTGAAACAATGTTTGAGGAATACTTTAACTGGCATTCTCAATATAGTAAGGAGACAAACAAGGAAACAAAAATTGTGATAATAAATGCTAAGGCAGCATAGGAAGGAGAGTGCTGTCTGCCTGAGGGTGTTGTACAAGGCTTCATAAAGGAGACGGTATTTTAACTGGGGTCTGAAAGGAAAGTCTGTGTTTGTAAGCCAGAAGGAAGCTGAGAAAATTTTATCTTAGGGTGTGGTTTGAAAATCATGAATCTCCCTTATAATTATAATCTGTAAGGGGGGAGGGTGGGCTGGGGGAGGGTTGGGGGGAGTAGCAAAGAAGGATGGCCACGTGTATTTATATGTCTGTGGATAAAGATAAAAATAATCACAGACCAGTTTTGCCTGATTCAAAGCAACAGACCTTGTATGCTGAGCCCTTCCTTATAGAAGATGTAAACAAGTTCACACAAGAGCTTCTGCAGCAGATATTCTCTGTATTTTCTTCTTTCCAGAAGTCAGGAGCCAGGAAGGAGAGTCAGACAAACTCTAAAAAAAAATAGTTTATTTTCCCATCATTATATGGAACATTCTGCTTAGGTGGTAGGCATTTAACAAACACAATCGGCTCTTTTAAAAGTAAGAGTCTTGTGGTATTGGTTGATAATGTTTTATTATGTGCTTTAAAGTACTTGTCTTTTTGTATCTTCTTCCAGACTGAACACTTGCCTTTGCAGACTCAGTTCAAAGAAAAAGAAGTTGGTGGTCTTCAGCACTCTGTAGGTAACATGGTCCTGTTGTGGGTCTTAGTCCCGGTGGAATTGGTGGCCCATGTGATTATTAAAACATATTTAATTTTACAAAAGTTCATTTTATTAATCTCTCCCCTACTTGACTGTCTAAACTATTTTTAGGTAAAGTCTTTAAGCTTGTTTACTCTAGAAGTAATCTAAAAATTAAACTAAAAAATACTTAGAAGTAATTAAGTTTTTTAAAACCAGTAACCAAGCAGAGGGGTCCATAACAGGTGCTCCACAGAGCATCATGGGGAATTCATTTTGTAAGTGTCAGCTGTGGCCCAAGGTCAAGCCAGAAAGAAAGGTCAAGGCAAGATAATATTTTTGGCAGAGTTTTCTTATTCTCAGTTTTTGTCAGGCATATGGTCAAATGCCAGTTCATTTTGCTGTGTCCTTTTCCTGGTTTCCCAGTGCTGAATTTTGAAGTTTCTTTTTGTTTTGTTTGAGTTAATTCTGTTTAGCTTATATTTTCATTTCAAACTTCAGCCTTGCTTGAGAGACACCTGAAGTTTTTACAACCCCGTTTTCTCCAGTTTATCTGTCCTGGTACCAACTTCACATTCCAAACCCTGAAATTCATCACAGTCCCCAATTTTGTATTTAGGAGTTGCCACTATTATTATTCAGGTATTGTAGGCAAAAGATGACTGGAAAATGATAAGCTGTTGAACTTTACCCTGTCATTTGATAGCTTGTGTGGTAAGGAATCAGGGACGCAGACTGTCATGAATTCTGTTCTTGCCTGTTTCTAGCAAAGGGCTAGAAAAACGCCAACAGCTACTCTGCTAACGTAAGCAATGTTTGAATTTTTAGAATGGACCAAATAGCAGGAGATTTGACTATGAAGATGAGAATCCAGTGGGGGAAGATGGGATTCAGCAGATGTACCCCCTTTACAACCAGATGTGCTACCCAGACCGGAGCCCTGGCAAACATCATCAGAGAAATGACCCTAAGAGAGTCTACATCAACCCGCGAGAACACTATGTGTGATCTTTCTCTTTTTCCAATGGGTATTCTAACGAATGTTTATTCTTAAATTGAGGAGAGAAACTGAGGCCAATAGTTATTGCATTCTTGCTCATATGAAACAGTCCCTGTCTAAGTGTACTGGAAATCTCGATGAATGACTTAAAGACAGTAGTGAACTTCCTTCATTAAGGTTTCTTAACCACCAGCTGTGTTTGTGAGCTTGACTATAGTTTTGTGTGTTTCTGTGAAGATGGTGTTTAACTACTAACATTTGGCCTACAGTGCCATGTTCATTTAAAAGTACAGCATCTGCCAGTGATGACTGCAGTCTCCAAAAAAGAAAGGCTCCAGCTGGTACTATTAACCTCGTTGGGTCTCAGGCAAGCTAGCCTGTTCATCTGTAATTCAAACAGGCAGAAAAATTAGTTCAGATTCCATTTCACTAATTATTTAGCTGGGATTTAGATTTCCCTGATACACTTAATACAATTACAATACCTGTGTACAAACAGAGGCCTGAGGAAAGAGGCAAAATTTGCTCTTTATCCAAACAATACTACAAAGCAGTTTAAACCTTAAAACCTGTTGGTTCCTTTTAAACCCTTGCATTCTTGTGATATATGTTCCTTCTTGATCACTAAGGTCTTGAAGGATATGTATTTCTTGCTCTTATCGGTCTACCGTTGACTAGCTAGGTGCAACAAAGCTTCTTCTCTTGCTCTGTCATTGTTCCCACAGTCCTGGTCTTTGCTAGCCAGATTAACCTGTTTCCCACCTATTAAATTTCAAAAATCCTATCTAAGTAGTATATACCTTTAGCCATGTCCCTCCTTTCTCTAGTATTATACATGACAAGCTCAGTTTTCACTGCTTAAATTTCTTTCAAACTAATCCCATCCACACAGGTTTTAGCTACCCTTCTGCATTCTACTAAGGATCATCTATGTTTTATCTACCTCAGAAAAGCCTGCTGGAAAATCACTGGGAAATTACTCCTGCTCTAAAAACGAGGTGAAAAATTTGAAAACTTAAAAAAAGAAAAAAGCCATTTCAATATGGCTTGTGTTTTAAGCCCACATGTTCTTTTTCCCTCCACCCTCGCTTTACCTGATTATCAAGAGTAAAGAGATGCTAAAAAACAAATAATATAGTAACTTATTTGCCAGGGTATCCTGCAACACTTTAGTGCCTGCAAATGTCTGTCTTCTATTTTCTCATCTCCTTTTGCCAACTTTCCATCACTGAAACTGACATTAGTAATTAAAATGGGTGAGCAGAGATGGAGGAATCACAGTTCCACGTGCAAATGTACATCACTCTCCCTTGCATCTCAAGGGAAACGCCTTTCTCTGTGTTCTGGAAGATTAGAGGTATGTTACAGGTACAAAAAACACTACAAACTAGTCATATATTAGGAAAGAGTGGCTTACACATGAATAATATCTATTTCCAGCATAAACTTCAAGGGGAAAGGAGAATGTTTGCATAGAATTCTAATGAGATACCAAAGATTCTGTATGATGTATGTTGTGCTGGCTCTAGCTCTTATTTGTGTATTTGTTCCCACCTTTTTAGTTGCCATGCTTTGCCAGACAAATTATCCAGGTGTTGTTCTACAGCAGTAATATACTCTTCCCCAAACACCTGGATGACCAAAAATTCTGGGAGAAAAGATGCTTAAATTTTAACTCACTGCTTTAGCTAGATAATTAGCAAGTTTAAACTCCATATCTGTATAGGATCAAAGGGTGATTTCTAAGGTCCTCATCGCAGTATCACAGTGCTACCTTGGAGTTGAAGTTTACTGCCCTTTGTAGCAAAGAAGATATCAGCTTTATTACTTGGACTACCACAAAGTTAATATAACTTAAGGTATAGGAATTCTGGCACTTGTTTTTCAAAAGGAAGATGACTGTGATCAGAGCTCTCCTTTATAGGGAAGTGTTTCATAAATACTGAATGTTACAAAGGCAGTAGGGTGGTGGCTGCATCAACTCCTTTAGAAAGCTTTAAAAGTATCTTACATGTTGAGGATGGTTTGTAGGGTCCTGCTGGAAAGCAGTTGGTTGAATTAGCTTCACAACAGTGCACCATGGACCCAGGGGAGTAGAGATGTCTTCATTTGCACCAGAGAAAGGGATTTGAAAGCATGGGTCTCAGGAGCGCTTTGGCCTGTTTTTAGCACCCTACCATGAGGAACCTACTGTCTACCTTTTAGCCTTCTCTATGTATTTATAGAAAAGAAATTTCAGGATGTAGTTACCTCTCTTGTAGTCAGTGAGTTCAATATCTTCTTTGCCTTTCTGTCAGCTATGATATTTCTTTAACAAACTTGTAGATTTTATAACTGTTGGCCCTTTACATGGGTCACATAAGCTCTGTAATAGCTTATCTTGGTGTCTTCCATCTGCTCTCTCTAAAAACCGGGCTAAATAGAAAGGAGCTTTAAAAGGACTCCTCAACCAGCCCCCTCAACCAAAAAAAACACCACCCAGAATTAGCCTGTTGATCTCTAAATTTGGAGCCTAGACTACTTGATGATGTCTTTTAAATTTGGAAGTTAGACTGTGAAATGTCAGTGAGTGAGATGTTGTGATATCTATAGCTGATATTAGATACTTTTGCCATAACTGGTTTACTAGAACACTGAAACAAAAATAAATTCCTACTTATGGTTGCAACTTTGCATTTCAAGGTGGGCTATGCATGCTTACCCTAAACACACAGCCCTTTTTGCCTCTTCTGTAGGCAGCCCAAGCTCCAGGATTGTGCATTGTTGCCACAGTAGCAGTTCACTAGGTTCTTTGCACACCACACTAAAATGAAACATCTGCACCACCTAGGATTGGCCTGACATCCGTCAATGAGAATGATTTTCTAGGACCTCTTTCACAATACATAGAGTAGAGCCTTCTTTCAAGCCTCTTGTTCCGCAGGGTATGCAGGATAGATCATTATATCAAGAATCAAAAGAACAGGTACTCCTGGGTTCACCCCTTTCTAACCATGAAAACTTAGGCAAGTCACTTAGACTGTCTGGGATATCATTTTTCCCCATCCATAAAGCAAAGATAATATTACCTTGCCTTCCAACCTCTCAGAATTGTGGTGAGAGTTAAAGAAGATAATAGTGGATGGGAAACTGGGGAATTGTACATTTTCTTCAAACTGACAAATGCCTATGACTCTATTGTTGTATATTGAACCTAAACTTCCAGTGCCCTTGCCAGCAATTAGAGTACCATAGTGTCCCCAGAGAGAACCAAGTGACAGCATGAAAATTTCAGTTTGACTGAATTTGAGTATAGCCAAGTGCGAGTGGCAGATGTTCCTATTACTGTAACAAATATGTGTCACGGGGAAAGCTTGTTATCTGAATCTTAGCCTTTTAAGCTTTACCTGGAATTAAAAATGCATGTTGCCATTACCAGTGGTTGCTCTTATCTTAAAAATTACTACTAATAACAGCGAATATATTGAGTGTATGTTGCAGACTGGATTCTAGGGCAAGTACATAACATGAATTATCTCATGGAATAGGACGAGGTTCCTGGTTTCGTCCTCCTCCCAGGAGTTCCTGTGGAGATAGGCAGGCTCACACTCCCATGCTGCAGAATCATGCGTCATGCTGAGCATCAGTCAACTGTTATTTCTTTCATATCTGCTTTTGTAAAGTGGAATTAGGGAATATGGATTTTTAATTTATTTTTAAAGCAGAGGTATAAGGGGGTACATGGAATAAAGCCACAAGAAAGGTTGATTAGGATGAAAGCAAGTACATATGTTCATTTTTTTACTGAGATATGATAATCCAAATGCTCAGAAAGATACATACTCATATTCATTAAATTGCCCATAACTACAAAAACAGCCAACCAAATAATTAAAACCACTCCATCTCAGTTGGTTCAGTTTTAGTGGGCACAAACTTCTCACATCCCTTCTTCAACTTAGTTCTTTGATATACTCATTGTCCTGTTTGTTTGTTTCACCTTATTGAACTCCCAGAGGTGGTAACATTCATAGAGAGGGCAGCTGTGGTAAGAAAGCCGGCTTTGGTAGAAAGCCAGAAGAATGGGAAGGCATGAAGTAGAAATGCCAGGGTCCCCACCTATGACTCAGCTTCTCCTCTTTCTGTGCTCGACTGACAAGACTCTTTTTTCATTCTTGGGTTATTTGCATACCTTATAGGAGGAGCAGGGACTTCCATCCTGTAAACTGAAAACTGCTATTGGCAAGCTTATTCAACGATAGACTGACTGGATTAATATTGTTACACCTGTAAAAGTATTTGGGTTTCCTCCACTCAAGTAAAAGAAAATGTGGGCACTCACAACTCTGAGGTGGTTTTGGTAGCCTTCAGTAAACAGTAGTGTGTGAGAGCTGTATCTCACCAGGTGCATCGTCTCACTGAAATCAGGTATTAGACCAAGAGCTGCATCATGCAGTTTATAAGCAAGCAGGCACCAGAACAGTCATCCAACCTGCCCTGTAAGTTTGAAAATGTTCCAACTCTGCCCTTTTAGACAACCCAATATCATCCTGTCTGAAAGAGTTATCAGAAGTGAATCCAACAGTATCCCAGCAGATTCGATCAGGTGAGTGAATTCTAGCTTTGACTTCTAACACAATGAGCTAGGAATCCAAAGTCTATTAGGCTTGCTAGATTCTTAAATACTGCTCAAGGAAGGGCTGGAGTGCCCTGCAATATTTAGGCCAATCAGTATATCTTTAACACCACTAGTTTGACAATCAGAAATATTTACTTATTAGCAAAGTCTCTGGTGTTAAGCTACAGATAAAGCTTCTGTGGTAGTAGCTTCTGAGTAACTAGACTTTTTTTGTTTTTTCTTTTTCAAATGCTAACAGCCTTGAAGGGGTATTCCTGATTAGGTTACTTAACATGTTAACCAACCTATGATTGGTTAACATACGCCAAAATAATTTAAAGAAATTATATAAAATGTAACAGAATTTGTAAAGGATTTCTCAAGTTATCACACTGTGCTAGTGTGGGGTAGAGGTCTTTACTGCTCTGAAGTCAATAACGTGATGAATAGAGTTGCACTGGCATATACCCTTAGTGACTGCTTTTCTTAGGGTAATATGTGGGGGGTCTTTTTAAAATTTGAAGTTCAAAAATCATTTTGCAGTTCACATGTGCAAGAGAACCCTACATCTGCAAGCATCTCACTGATGCAGGCACATTTTACTATATTTTCTTTAAAGTTATCTTTGCTAAGAGGTTAGATGCAGGAGCAGAGAGGCCACATTTACCTTGCTGACTGAAATACATAAAATATTAGATTTATTTCTAGTGTATTTCCATTATTGATTTAGTTACTGTCCTCTACTCAAGCTTAAGTTTGATTGTAGAATAAAAGAGAACATCAAAAATTCAGAACATCAAAAGTTTTTGTTAGTCATTATCATTTGGTACAATGATGTAGTAGTTTCCTCTAACTCTCAGGGAGAAACTACCATTGACGAATAAAAACATTCTCCATTCCACTGGTTAAGAAAAATCCATTCCCTTGATCCAACCCAAAGAATATTCCAGTTAGTGTTTGGGGGGGAAAAGGCTATGTATGATATGTATCAAAGGACATACCTCTCTGCACCAAAAAGTGCTAGTTATATTTTGTATCCTCAAACTGTGAAGTTTATGATTAAATTCCTGAGTTTCAGAGGAACAAATGAGTTGAATATTATTGCCATGTATATTTATGGAAAACAACATCTCTATGAGTTGAAAATAGGCAGGGTCCTGTCCTCTATAGGTTCCCATTCTATAGCTCTGTTGTGCCACTAGCACACAATTTATACAGGCGGCATGTCAGCTGGACCTAAGGAGATATATTCTTGGATTTATCATTGCCATCCCAAACAACCTTTATTAAACAAAACCAGTTTTCTGAGATATTTTGGTCTTTTGCTGCATGAAAGGTAGGAGACAAAACAGTTGCCCTCTTGCAGTTTTTCCCAGTACTACCATATAAAGTTTCTGAAATCAGTTGCCCTATGGCCCAGCAGGACCCTTGGTACCATGACCTAAACTGGTTGTATTTATTATCGTGTCATGGGATTTGACTATGAAAGTTGATTAGAGGAGACCTTGAGGGAAAAGTTCCCTGGGAATCCAGAACATCAAATTTGCTACACTGGCTTAGAGCTGTGGCCTATCCTGCTGCAGATATGTCTGACAGCCATGAAGAGATGTTTTGTGTATCTCCTCCAGAGGTTAATTTTCCTTGATAACTCTCAGTGGATCCATGAATATCAAGAGTTATACAGGATTTTCCAAGTGACTGGGCACCATTTTCTTGATTTTCAGTATCCTTTCCGATAAAGACCAGTATTTTCAAAAATTCATCCTGCCATATTGATCAAGCTAAATTACATTTCTCTTTCAAGTCTTATTGATGGCTCGTTGCCCATTATAGTTGAACTAAAGGTAACAGCAGTTTGTCCTAAATGCATTAGTTTGCACTTGGCCACACCATGGCTCATTTTTGCCTCTGCCTTTTCCCACAAGGTCTTGGAGAACTGTGTCTATTTTCTTCAGCTAAGCATTTCGATACACAGACAAGTGTTGGTCATTTTAGGTTTCACTGTATACTTGAAATTCCAAGCTCTTTGTAAAACAGTGTTAAGTAGCTGCTGTTGCTACTGGATCCCTGGATTATTCCACTTGTCATCCATGAAAGTTCCTGTTTATTCTCTACCTTCTGTTTCTGTTTCTAAGCCAATGCTTTAAGACATAACATCTGCTCCAGCCTGTTCACTCTCCATGTGGTCTTAACCTCTTAACTTCTGTTCTTCTTAGTTTTATCCCTTTAAGTGCTTTCTATCTCACAGGAGTTTTATGAGGGGGAAAAAATAAGATGTTCAAGGGTTGTCTTCAAGAGAGAGCCTTCTTTTAAAGTGATTTTATTAAAGCCCCTTGGCTTAGAAATTAGAAACTCTGTATAGCTGTTATTTTTTCCCATATTCTTGTTTTGCTATTTTTATTTCTGAAAAGTGATCTGTCTGATTCTGGTTTTAGCTTTTCTCATTAACCCTTTTCACACTGAAATATCTACCTTGTTCATGCTCTAAACCTTTTACTTATGGAGCTAAAACTAATTCTTCCACAATAAATCCCAAATACTGCTATCATTAAACAAATTAGTAGCCTCCACAAAGAAACATCTGCCTCTTCCTACAAGAAATCAGACACTAATGAGGTTTCACTCTGGCCCTGGCAAGATCTCACCGAGTGCCTTGGTTTTTTCTGTGTAAACTGAGGTTAATTCGGCTATTTCACAGCACCCATATGTTGTGAGTCCTGACTAATAAATAGTGGAAAGTATTTTGTAAATGTCTTGTACTATATCAATGTGTAATGAATAATCTAGTGAGTCTTTAAGTAGAATTGTCTTCTAGCTCAATTCAGAATATGAATTCACCCATTGTTTTCTAAGGAAATGTTTTACTAACCTGTTCTTTTTTTAATAGTGAAAATTAGTTTCCAGTAATTTGAACTATTTTTATTTTGATATATAGAAGTGATAAATAGTATATATTTTTACTTGTCAGAAAATACCCATGTTATGCTTTTTAAGTGTTAAAACTGAAAAGATTACATAACAGTGTAGTTGGGAAGGGAGGATGATTCTAGCTCAAATGTTGCAAAATACAGAATACAAAAATTAGCTTTGAATTTGAGATTTATTATAAATAGTAGATGTTAATGTGGTGGTTTTTAGATATTTCTTATTTTTAAATGACCAGAAATTGTCTTTTATTTTTGCAGTTTTGAACTATGTGGTCATTTACATGTCTTGAATAAAGTTTTTATCTAAGGTTTTTCATTCACATTATTATCAATAAATTATAAAACACATGTAAAAATTAATAACCTAATTATGTGACTGTAAAATGTAACATTTAAAGAACCTCTTATGGCAACTGTAAGTTTTTATACTTGAATCTTTTGGGGAAGTTTTTAAAAATAGTAACAAGCTTTTATGCTTCAAGCTGTGTTGGAAATGTTTTTTAAGTGATAAGTTACATATTATTGTAATTACCTAAAAAATTGATACTATTTTTAGTGAAGCTATATTTATCCACTTAAATATTTGTTCTTCATTTCCTGATTAATCCTTAGGAGTTAAAATGTCCTTTTTAAAAAATGAAGTTATAATGGTGCTAAGTGATCATTGCAAGTTTTATTTATTCATCCCCTCGCCTCCCTCCCCCTACACACCCACAAAGAAAAGTTGGTATCTATAATGGATTTTCTGATGTTTGTTTTGGGGTTGCTTTGCTGGTATGTGAAATTCCAAAGTCTTAAGACCTCTTTTTTTTTTAAATAACATTTTTTGAAGATACTATGGAATTCACCCTTTTAAATTCAGTGCTTTTTAAATGTGTTCACTATTAATTTCAAAATGCTTTCATCACCCAAAAAGAAACCAAGTGCATTAACAGTCACTGCCCATCTACCCCTCCCTCAAGTCCCTGGCAACCACCAGTCTCCTTTCTGTCTCTGTGGATTAGCCTATTCTGGACATGTTATATAAGTAGAATCATATGCTATATATAGCATAATATTTCCAAAGTGTATCCATGTTGCAGCATGTGACATATATTGCTGAAGAATATTGTCATTTTTATCTATTTGTCAGTTGGTGGACATTTAGTTTGTACTTTTTGGAAATAGTTATGAATTATTATGAATACTGCTATGAGCATTTGTATACAAATTTTTATGTGAACACATTTTATTTCTCTTGCATATATACCAAGGAGTGGAATTGTTGGATTATACGGCAACTCTATGGTTTCACCTGTTAGAAACTGCCTTTCAAAGCTGCTACACCATTTTATATTCCCACCAACAGTGTATGTGGGTTCCGATTTCTTCACATCCTTACCAACACTTGTAATTATCCATTTTTTTTTAACTTATATCCATCCAAGTCTAAAATTGTATCTCATTGTGTTTTTTATTTGAATTTTCCTGGGCGCAATTATGTTGGTTTGCTTGTTTTCTACAACTCTAAGAAGATAAAGGCATCCTTTGCTCATAAACTATATAGAAACAAGATGCAGGCTGGATTTGGCTCACTAGCTAGCTAGCTCTCACCTAGAGGATAAAATTAGTAGACATTCATTAAAGTAAGCACCATAAATACATTCTATATGTGGAAGGATGTAGAGGGACACATGAGCCTGTTAAAAGACATGAATTTGAATCAATCTCTGATTTGAAATTCTTGTGGGTTGGGGTGAATAATATCTTTGCAACTATTTTTGTACATTTTCTAATTTGAAAAATACAGTCTTACACAGATCTATATTTTTAAAAAGATAGACATGGAAGATTAAGTAGAGTGCTGATAAATTAGCTTGCTGGAGGTAGAGTGCTGATAAATTAGTTTGCTGAATTAAAAACAACAACAATAAACATGACTTTCATTATTTGCTGATTTCCATGGTGAACCTACTTCCACTATGGCCAATTTTAAGCTACCAGTATGACACCGCTGAACCTGAAGTTAGGAAGGAATGTGCATAATCTGCACCTGCAGGCTGGGACCAGCACACCAGCACTTGTCAGAGACGTATTGATAATTTAATCAGAATTAAAGACATTACTCCTAAGGATTGATCAGGAATGAACAATTTCTTCAAGGCTGTCGTTGGTCTCCATGCCTACAAGCATTCAGTGGGAGGGAGAATATTTGCCCCTTACCAATGTATTATTAGACTCCCCAAAAGTATTTGGCCTTTTCTCAGCCTTCATTACTATGAAATCATAATTACATTTCCACAAGGTAAAATAAGTACACGAACATGCACACTCCTGAAAATGTAATAAAAAATAGTATCAGAAAAAAGGCAAAAGCAACAAGGGAGAATATGTTCTGATCCATCCAGAAAACCTCCTGGAAAATGTATTTTACTTGGGTATTGAATAAATGGGAGATGACCATGTAACCGCAAGAATATATTCCACACATGGATGCTTTGTCCAAGTGTGCAGAAGAGTCAAAAACAGTTGGGGAAGATTTGCCTCAGTGGCTAAGTATGCAATAAGATCAGTTATCGTGCCTATGAGTTTCTTCTTTCCAGAAAAACTTCTTTCCAGAAAAAATTTCAGGAAAAACTTCAACTTTAGATTTGTTTCCACCAAAACAGCACAAAGCAAGGGGGGAAAAATTTTTTTTTTACACCCTCTGAAATTGCTGCAGGAAAACTCTAGAAAAATTAGATGGTGAATCATCCAGAAAATAAGCAGTTTCTATCTCAAAACTTTAAATAGTCCTTTGAAATTCTGGTCTACCATGTTTCCAAATTAATATTCATGTACCGCATTTAAGAATAACTGAGAACTTCTTGTCCAGTCTTTTGGGGCTCTCCCATCTCTTCTAAGCCCTTCCCTTCCTACTGGTGTTAAAGCCCAAAGTTTAGTGAGGCATCGGTGCATTTGACCTATATTTGTCAGCCCAAATCAAAGCAAGGAAGTGGCTTCACTGCATAGGAGTTACTTTGCTTGGTGTAGAAGGGGTGGAGCTTTTTACTGCCAAGAGACATTGATAATTTAATCAGAACTTAAATTTGCTGATTTCCTACGTAGGAATATGCAGGGCAAAGGGACTTGAACAATCTGAATTATCATATTCTTTTGGGGGGACTAAATAAAAAGCAAAGCCTTTTCTAAAATGCAGTGGACATTCCAGCACAGGTGTGCCCTGCTGTGATTCAGCCAGACTTCCTGGATTCCATGGATGCTGCTTCTTTCCAAAATCAGTCTTGTTATCTTTGTTAGAGCACCTGTGCATGTCAGGCTGGGTGTTACCATGCTAGGATCTGCACCAGGGTGGGTGCCCTATACCCCAATCCAAAGCATCACTACTTGTAAAGTAGTGTGATGTGAAGGCAGGGCCTGTGGGATGGTGGCATTGGTGTATTTTCAGGCAATCTAGTTTTCTCCTGCACTTGGCTTACAGAAACGTCTGCCACTGCCTCATTCTTGATTCTGGCTACAGAGGATCCCATTCTCTACAGCTGTCTGCAGCAATATTCCCAGATGTGAAAGATGCTGCCTTCAGGAACAGAAGAGGCCTCCCAGGCCTTGGACTTGTTTATTCATGGTGGAATGTGTAAGATACAATTTTTTTTCACATTAAAGAAAACATTCCAGCTATCTCAGGTCACTGGACACTTAAACATTTTACTGACCTGTCACACCCTGAACTCTTGCTAGGAATTATCTGCTACCCTCTGGAGTATAGTGTCTTGCTAGTTTTCCAGTCCACCCTTAACCACAGGCCAAGGACCAAGTGTGGGCATTGTGCCAGCTATCAAGAATGTCAATATCTTTGGGGAAAGTGACAAGTGAATCTTCAGGGTTCCATTGATTACCAGGTCTCCATATGTCCCCACTCTAACAAAGGGAGGGCATAATGGTACTTAAGGACTCCAGCTATTACTGTCAGCTTGGACCCAAGAATCCTTGAAATGTCTGTTTTCCCCAGTGTACAGTTGCCTAAATAAATGGCCATATGTTTCTTTGCACAAGAACTTGGGGTATTTTTATCATGAATACTTGCTGGTTTTGCAGGGTCCTTCATCACAGGGACCTGTAGTCATTCAGTTATGGGTCTGAAAACTTTCAAGTCCAGAAACTGAACAGAAGATCTTGACTTTTTATCAGACTCCTCATCGACAACCCCTCATTTCTTCTGATGGTACAAAATGAGGCATTCTCCTGTTGCCTGTCCATCTTTTTAATCTCTGAGAGGCAATGTTCTAATTCACGGGTTCTGAAACTAGCTTGCATTAGAATCACCTGGAGAGCTTGTTAAACCACAGATTACTGGGTTCCATTCCCATTCAGGTCTGGGAGGGTCCTGAGAATGTGTATTTCTAAGAAGTGCCCAGGTGATGCTGATGCTGCTGGTCCAGGGACCACTATAATCATCTCCAGAACCCTCTGCAAGTCAGGCCCCCTTAGCTGCCACTCCGACCTCTCTGCTCATTAAGATAATTGCACCCACCTGGCTTGCTTCAGGCAGTTACACATCATTACCTGGCCCCTGTTCTTTTGGGGTCCTATCATCACTGTTATCACCATTTGAGATCCTTTCATCATTGCAGAACATTTTAGGGTGTCTGGAGTCCCTCCCATCTGCATATTCCTTTGTGCCTTTCTGTGGAGCATAGTCCTTTGGTGGGTTTTCCGGCCTCCCATAGTATATAACATATCCAGAATAGCATGTCCACTTTCCTGAGCCTTTTAGTCTTCCTCCATTTGCCAAGAAAATTCTGGCATTTCACCTTCACTTAGTATGGGCCATTGCTTTTTCCATGCTTGTAGGAACCATTCTAAGTATCAAGGCAACACCATCTCCTGGAAACCTTGCCAAGAGTAAATCCTGTATCTCTGGAGGGTGCTCCCAAATCAACAAACTCTTATGTTCCAATTCTTCTTGGTCAAGCAGGATCAGGATCCAGTCCCACCTGTACTACCCTGGCACCTGCCAGTATATTTTGGCTAGGACAGGCAGCTTCTTTGGAGTAGAGTGCTTTTTTTCCCTTATCAGGCCCAGAATGTCCTGGACTAATTATGACTTAATCCTACTTAAAAGCCTAGTTACCAGGCAAGAGGTGGGGGGATATCTGAAAAAGGGTACTTGTTGTCTTGAGGGAAAGAGACTGCGTTGCTTTCAGGCAAGAGGGAAGTGCCAACTCTAAGTGGGGAGGATAGGTCCCTTCTGCAGGCTCAGAGAATTCAGGATTGTAAGGTGTACAACAGCCTGATTTTCCCAGAGCTGTCCTGCTTTTAGCACTAAGCATCCCACATCACAGGAAATCACCCAGTCACTGGTAATCCTAGACTGTTCATCACCCTAGCATTCTGAGGATTCAAAATTTTCAAGGGTGTTTTCAGATCTTCTCATCTTAAGTGTTGGGGGTCCCACTTTCCCTTAATCAGGTTGGAATGGTTAAGTATTTAGCTGTATCTGGAAATCATCACTATTTTTAGTTCTAGATGTGAACCTCAACTCTTCTTAGCTGTAGGATATGACAGCCTCTTTGAAAACCACCAGGAAATCCTCTGGCTCTCATATTTGGCTCTCAGCTGCCTATTAATTTGCCTGAAGCTTTTTATTAAGGATACCAATGGCCCTCAGGAATACTCGTGTAACTCCATTGTCCTTATGGGAACTATTTCTCCCTTCTCAAACACCTGATAAATCTCACTTGCTAGTGCATTCTCTTCCATAGCTATATCATTCCATTTCACTATCCTGTGGATTCACCTTGTGCCAGGGGAGGACTGTGTTACATGTCAAGAGGCTGGTGATTCTGCTCCAAAATCCCATCTTATTAGCGACTTTCTAGGACCACTCAAATAAATGGTTGCAGGTTGGGTTCTCATGAAGCAAAAGTGGAGATGGAGTTTGGCATGCAGGGTATTTTTCTAGAGATGAACACCTATAGAAGGGATGATCAGGAAGCAAGATTGAGCAAAATAATGAAAGAACTGTGATGCATGTCCACAAAGCCTTGACCCATCCCGCAACAAGTTCAGCACATGTAAGGCCCATCGGTCCCACATTGGGCTGTAATGGCCGGGCTTGTATACCCCACCTCCCTCAGTCATTGGATGTGAGCGGCCCTGGGAAGGGCATGTCCTTGGGTCAAGAGCCCCTCTGCAGCAGGGTCAACCCCAGGTGCTGAGAGCTGGGGCAGCAAGTCCTTCCTTGAAGAGGGATGTGGGCAGCGCTTTTCCATGTCTTCCACACCAGGGAAGAAATTGAAAGAAAAAGGAGTTACTTTCCTTCTGATGGGCTACTGTGTGTTTTCATTTAAGTTATTAACTTATGTTTCCTCTCTGCATTTTCCCACTTTCATTTTTTGCAGTCAGCATAGTTACCTTTTGTTTCCTCATCTCAAGGGAGATTTCCATCACTTTCTGAATTTTTCCTCAGAAGCTAAATGCCATAGTTCCTTAAAGAGAAAGCGATTTTTATCAAACTTTAAGATGCTGCATGATAGAAGGTCCACAAGACATACAAACAAGCTTGTCGTATCTTATTTCCCCATATATGTAGCGGAGCCTCAGAGGGAGAGGTTACTGGGTAAATATAGAGACAGAATTGTCCTGTGTTAGGCCTAGTCCTGGCCAAGACGCTGGATCTGAAGAGACACCTGGTCTGACACAGCAGTAATTTCCAGTTGTCACCCTACCACCATCACCTTGGTGCTGTGTGGGACCACAGGACTCTGACACAACTCCAAACTAGAAAAGGTAAGTGGAAGAACATTGCTGCAAGTAAAGCGCTAGATGTCCAGTTCACCTGGTTGGATGGAGACATAGCCTCAGAAGAAGTTGACTGGAAAATAAAAATCAAAAGATGTGGTATTTCTTGCACACCAAGTGTATGGACTGATTCAAACCTGCTTCCCATATGTAAAGGACTCTGTCATGTCAGTTCCCCTATCCCTCCCTCCCTCCCTTAATCAGTCAAGTTCTCTTAGCCTCCCAGTTCCTTCCACAGAGCCCTTCTTTCTTGAGTCCATCTGAACCATGTATCACCAGATGATGCTGAGCGTATGTTAAGCATTTGGTACGGAGCCTCCCCCCATCTCAGAGCATGAACAAACCCACACTTTCCCCACTCCCATCCCATTTGCTGCTGCTTGCATTGATCTGACCTCAGTTCTAGTCCCACAAGAGTCTATTTATAGCAGCACGTTCGGACAAAATTTGGCCCCCATCCCATTCTTGGTTTTATTTTCAATTTTCTTTCACATTCCTTTTCCTTTTCTTTATATCACTCACATCACATCTTTTTCGTTCCTTATTTTCAATTTATCCATATGGAAGTTTCTTTTACATTTCTAATTGTGAAACAATGAATTATGATGTTTGTCATAAGAAACCTCAACATGCTATTCTTAAAATGAGCTCTTAAAGTGAATAGAGCATACTAATATTGATTATAGGATTCTGAGAAGTGTTAAAGCAGTTCCTTTTGCAGTGATATCAAGCAGAATTAAAGATAGAAGGGGACAAAGTACCTATTTGAAAACCTTATTAGGAATATCCTGGAAAGAAAAAGTTGCAATTGGCGCATGCAAGTTACTTAATGCGTCTTTTAGATATTGATCATTCTTCAAAGATGATTTTTCTTCATAAAATTCTGGTCTTATCAGCCTGCTTTAGCCCAAAGGCAGGGACTGGGTATAGTATACTTTTGCATCCTTCATTCCCTCCCACACCCAGCACAGATGAGGCATGTGATATATGTTTGGCAAGTACTTGTTGGATGGAACAAAGTCTAACATATGCTCCTCAAAATTAAGCTTTCGCATAGTGTTCTGGCCCACTGTCTTGAACATGTTAAAGACCCATGGAAAAATATGATGATACCACCATCTACAACGCCTTACCGGGGTCCCTAACTACTTAACCTCACAAGTATTTCCTGGGATGGGAACACACTTGAATGCCTGCGTCCTAGGGCTGTAAAGAGGATATTGCACAGATCTCTCATAGAGAACACCTGTCTCCGCCAGCACAGTGTATGGCATCCTCTAGGTGCCAAATAGCTGGCTGCTTTCTCCCATTTCTTCCCCCATTCCTCCTGTCCCCGCCCCACTCTGCCTACCCCTTCCCTGCCTGGTGTGGATTATTAGCAGGCATGGCTTCCAAGGATGAATCTCATCAAGACCTGCTGAGATGCATATTTATACAGGCTCCAGGTTTTCCTTACCAGCTGTGGATGTTTTTGCAAACTCTACATTACTACCTAATTGAAATGGCTGCTTGGTTCCGTTTCTCTTATTAAAGACAGATTAAGGAAATCAGTTCAATACCTTAGCCATTTTAAAGTCATCATTAATCTCGTGCTCTTGATTTACTAGCAGGCTTAAAAAAATATATGTCCTTACAAATCCTTCCCCTGCTTTTTAGTCCCCCCACTTGCTCATATCAAAACACACTTCATTTTGGCTGCCCATTTCATTCCTCTTTGCCTACTTTAACAGTTTTTGTTTTTGTTCATTCCTGGGCTGCTTCCAATACCTACTTTTTTTCCCTCTCCCCTAAATTTCTTGCAATTCATTATCTGAACTTTCCGGTTCTCGTGAGCTTGAATAGCAAGAATGAAATGCAATATTTTGAGTTTCATTTGGGGTGTCTTTGAAAGCAGTGCCCTTGTTTTCCCTGATGACATTCCTGGCAGCTTGCCAACTCAGTCTGCCAGTTCCCATAGTTGAGACCTCTCAACCCTCATCCATAGTCAGGCTCCGGGCCCAGTCTCAGGCCTTGCCAAAATAATGTATGGAGTCAGTGTCATCGGTCTTGAAGACATCCTCAGCAAGCCTGCACCTTGCTCGTGGACTCTAGAAACTGGCCTCCTGTTTGGATGTCCTGACCAGATAACTTGTCCATCTCCTTTAATCATCCAGGATCCCCCTTACCCTTGTTGATCCTTCTCCTGAACCACAGCCAAGGGCCCAGGGTGTTCGTTTGCATGTTATAACACCCTGATCTAGCCTCACATTTGGGTAGACAATGTATTTAGCTCTCTAGGGCCTATCAGACCCAGGAAAATCCACCAGGGATCACTCAGAGAACTCCTCCATGCCAAGTGCTGTCTGCTTGGGTAAGAGCCACCACCTTATCCTCCACATGGCATGCTCTGCCTTCCTAGATGACCATCTTTCTACCTGCCACGTGACAGGAGGCTGGCTCACCAGATGGGTAGGTCTGACTTGTTTCATTTCCAGCCAGCATCGCACTCTAACACCCACTGCTGTAGGCATGTTTAATGATTCCTGCCTATTCCAGCAACCTCTCTAGGCTTTCTTCCCAGCAGGAGCATCCGCGCAAAACAACCTATTAGACAGTGTTTGTCTCAATATCATCTGTATCCTCTAAGACTCTTTTCAATCTTCCAGCATCTCCTTCCCTGGTGTCCAAAGCCCTCCTGCCAAAGAAGCAGTTCTGACTGGGACCTGCACAAGCCATTCCCTTCTTTTTCCTTTTTTTTTTTTTT
>NW_007194208.1:0-614 GCF_000164805.1 Carlito syrichta
TATGCATGGAAAGCAGAATCAACCAAGAAGAAGAAAGAATCTCAGAGCTCGAAGACCAAAACACAGAACTAACCCAAACTGTCAAAAGCATAGAAAAGAAGCTCAAAAAGACAGAACAAAACCTGCAAGAGATGAATGATCACTTCAAGAGACCAAACCTAAGAGTAATTGGGCTTCCTGAGGCAGAGAGAGAAACAGAAGCCACACTGGAACAAACATTTCATGAAATCATTCAAGAAAACTTCCCTCATCTCATCAAGGATGAAAAAATTCAAACACAAGAGATTCAGAGAACCCCTGCAAGACAACAAATGAGAAGACCAACTCCCAGACACGTAATAATCCGCCTAAACAAAGTAGCTATAAAAGAAAAAATCCTAAAGGCAGCAAGAGAAAAAGGCCAAACTACCTACCAGGGAAAACCAATTAGAATAGCAGCAGATTTATCCACAGAAACCCTTCAGGCTAGGAGAGCCTGGAGCCCTATCTTCAAAGTTCTAAAAGATAAACAATTTCAACCAAGAATAATCTACCTAGCCAAACTAAGGTTCATTAGTGAGGGAGAATTGAAATCTTTTCCAGATATCCAGTCCCTAAGAACCTACGCTGCCAGA
>NW_007194209.1:0-2342 GCF_000164805.1 Carlito syrichta
TAATCCCACATCTTGTAAAAGTTTTGTTCTATCTTTTTAAGCTTCCTTTCTATGTTTTTAACAATTGGGTTAGTTTCATACTTCGGAGTTAGGGCTCTGATATTCTTTCTTCTGCTTGGTTAATACTGTTTTCCATGCTTGTCAGTTTGTATTTATTTCATTTACTTTATTTTTTACTGCCATGATATCAGTTATCAACTGTTTCATTTTTTCTTCTTGTCTTTCTTCATTTCTAGTTATGGTCTCCATCTACACCTTGATATCTGGATTTGTAGTTTGTGACCTGTCATTCAGGGGACTCTTTGTTGTCTAAGTTCCACAGTCTGTATTCAAAGGCACATCTTTTCAAAAGTCTTGGGGTTATTTGTGTTCTTCAATTGATTCTTCTTCATTTGTGATGGATCCCCCTTTTTATAGCTCTATAATTCCATTGCTCAGTGAGAGGGTAGATAGTTTTCACTTCTGTTTTCTCAACCCCTAAATATTCCTTAGACTGAGCCTCTAGATTTATTCAATTTTAAAGCTGGGTTGGGAGTAGAGGACTGTGCTGCATTTTTGAAGTTTTGAGATTTGATTAAGGTAGAATGGGGAATGCTATGGTTCAGAAGCTACTTGCAGATCGCAGTATCTGCTGACAGTGGTTTGGGCCCACTCTTGCTCATTTCTCACCACCTTATAATATGTCCGTGCAGTGGGAGCATATGTATGCCCCTTAAAACCAAAATGGGATAAAAGAAAGAAAAAGCACATGGAAAGAAAGAAGGAGAAGAAAGGAAACAAACAGGCAACCAAAGTAGCTGATAAACAAACAATCAAAACAAAGATACATGTGCCCTTGAAAGTACCCATACACAAAAAAAGATAGAAAAAAGGTAAATCAAATCAGAAGACACATGCAGAAAGATATGTATGGAAAGAAGTACAAATAAATAATAAGTGAACTCCTTCTTTTGACCATTCCTGGAACTACAGATTCTTTTCTTTCCTTTCTTTATTTTTTTTTGCTGGCTTGCCCCACACTGCAACTTTTGACTCACTGTTATAGGAGTGGGTTTCAGTCTGTAGACCCTCAAATTTGCTCTCAATACAGGCTGATCAGATCAGGCTGTTCTCTGTGGGTCAGACACTTCTTGGATTGCTGAGGGAAGGGTGGTGAATCATATCAGGACTCACTCTAACTCATCTGCTGCTAGCTTTCCCACTCCTATTGCCCATGTCTGTGTTTGATCCAGCGTGGGAGGTCTTTTTCTCTGGTACAGTGCAATTGAAGTATCCTCTCTGGGCCAATGATTGTTGATCCCAGAGGAGTGTGAAGATTGTCACTTGGTCTCAAGAGGCAGACTATTCAGATTAGGGTGAGCTAAATCAGGTTTCTGGCCAGGTTCCAGGTCTGAGAAAATGGTGTCAGCCCAGGATGTTTCCTCCAGCAGGGCTCAGCTCCTGATTTCATCGCATTGCTTTCTACATGGGTCTTGCTGCCAGTGCCTGGCCAGTTGCCACAGGTAGTGGTGTGTGCCAGGTGCAAAGAGGCGACTGATTTCTGTTGTTTTTTCCTGAGAGATGCCCTGAGAATGGTGAATGCTCCTGTGTGTTGAGGGCACTGAATTCAGAGCAGTGGCAAATTGCAGCTGCTTCTGCAGGGAAGCCTCAGGTGCTTGATTTCGTGTCTCCCCTCAGTTGGATATTCTTTAACTCACCCACTTTAACTTTAACTCACCCACTTGCACACACACAAGCATACATATTCATCCCTATGTACAATCACCCATGCAGAGACTCACACAATCCAACCAGGCCCATCGCCATCTTGCCTCCATCCTCCCCAGTGATAAGGTTTGACTTTACCATAATCGTGGACTGAAGAAAAATATTGTTGTGATTCAGGCAGCCTGAAAGGGACATGTCTTTACAAAGTGACTATAATTAAAGTGAGCATATACTCTTCTCACCTGTGTGGCAGCTACCTGAAATTCAAAGATATTGCTCTGATACTTCTTCTTATGATGGTGTGGCTATTATTAGGCACCAATACTGTCAATGTATCAATGCCAGCTATAAATATATATAGGCATTCACTGCTTTTCTCTAGGAACTAACATAGAATATGGAAGAAGAGATCACCTCACACATGCCTGTCATATTGCTACAATTGTTCTGAATCCTTCCAGGATGAAGATGCAGTGATGAGGAGCCAAGAAGGAAAGATCTCATTATTAAGTGTGTATATAAGAGGTTTCTTGAAATATCTGAATTTGGACTCATGATACTACAGTTTACCCAGAATGCACTGTCTGTCAATTTTGCTAGTCACATAGACTTTTGAATTAGGCAAGAAGAAATAA
>NW_007194210.1:0-1488 GCF_000164805.1 Carlito syrichta
CAACAAGGGTACCTGCACAATGCATATTTGTATACCTAACCCTTAACAGTACCCCACAATCTTAAAATAAAAAATATGTTAAAAAAAGAAAACATGAAATATTTTAATTGATTAAAATAGTAGAAAACAATATAATTCAGGGCCATAAAATGTACCCCAAATCTAGAGCAAAGAAAAACATTTTACATTACATTCAGGTGCACAAATAAATATATAAACAGCTAAAGCAAACTATTTAGTAAACGTTTCTTAGATGTACTGCAACTTGCATTGATATTTTCTATTTTGTTCTAATTTATTCTATTTTTATAATATTGGCCACATTATTTTAAAGCAATTTCAGGCCCACGGTTTGAGTATCATCCCCCACTTTGAAAAAATACTATGAACATATGTGTTTCCAGGTCTTCATTCAGCTTTATGAAAATTAAATATTTTGCCTCATTTGCTTTAAATAAAAAGAAAACAAAACATTAGATAAATTCAAAGTCCTCCCTGTACTCATTCTTTTTCTTCTTTCATCTCCAGAAGTAACTGTCACTTTATATCTGATGTTTATTTTCATATACTTTCAACAGTGTTCACTTTCTATGTATGTATTTATAAAAAATACATAGTACCATTTTACATATTTCAAAATTTATATAAATAATATTCACATAATATGTTTATATAAATTTTTCTGCAATGTTTTCTGGTTTTTCATTGTCTTGATATTACTTATGTTTGATACCTGATCTCAAGTGTATTTCTTAACAGATTTATAGTAGCCCATTGAATGGCTATTACCCAGTTTTAATTAATCAGTCTACTGTGGTTGCCATTTAGATTTTATTGTTGTGGCCATGATGAATTATACTGCAAATAAAATCTGTGTACATGTATCGTTCTGCTTAAAAATAAGTATTTCACTATGATCTTTAACTGGAAGTGGAAGTATGAGACTACAAAACTAGCATTTGTTTGACCTTTTTGTATATTGCCAAAATTGAGCCTCAAAATAGTTCCAATTTATACATGCAACAACCTTGTAGAATTTGTTTCTCCTCACCTTTGTCAGTTCAGAGTGTGATACGAATAATGTGAATAAACTCTTGTCTTATTTTAATTAGTATTCTGTTGATTACTACAGAGGTTGAATATTTTCACGTTTTCGGTCAATTGAGTTTCCCCTTCTACAAATATTTTCCATTTCCCTACTATCCCGTAGTCTTTAATAATAGTTTTTAGTAGTTGTTTAAATGTCTAGGCACTTTCTCCTCCTAGGTTGAGGCTTATTTTTACTGCCTTATGGTTTCTTCTGAAGTACAAAAGCTTGTTATTATTATATTGTCAAATAAATATTTTTTTCCTTTTCTTATTTTCCTCAATTCTAAAACAGTTCATGTATTTTTCTGTGTTTTAAAGCTTTGGTACTTAATTTACATATTCAGACATTGTGGAATCCATACGTTGATACATGAGGGTAGAGAAAAAAGAGAGAGAGAG
>NW_007194211.1:0-723 GCF_000164805.1 Carlito syrichta
CATGAACCACCACATCTGGTCCTAAAATTTGCCTTTCTTAGTGTCTAAGTATACAAGCCCGGGGAGTTTTATAGTTAAATATGTATATTAAATCAAAGTCAAAAGTAATGCATTTGTATTACATTAAATTATATTTAATAATTATTGGGACAATCTGTATGCACTTGGTGTTAAAGCACTTGTAATTTTTAAAAATACTGAAATGTGGAATCTGGCCTATTAGCCATGCAATTCCAATTTAATCTATGTAACTAACTTTATATTTGTAAGACTTAAGAACATTTACATTTGTAAATAACACTGAAATGTCTAAAACAACTTGAATTACTGCATTTATAAATATAATGCATTAGATTGACAAGTGTGGATAAATGCCACATTTGGGCATTTGAAGTGCTTACAGACAAAATCAAATCTGGTAAATGTATATATGTTGTTTTAAGAAACTTTTTTTCAAGTAGCTGGGACTACAGGTGTGTGCCACCATGCCTGGCTAATTTTTTGATTTATTGTTGAGACAAGGTCTCTGTGGAGAGCGCGGCCTGAGCCAAGATGGCGCCCGGGACCTCTGCCAAGTGCCATGATTAGGCGCATGATATACCGCCGGGCCCTCCTTCACTGCGCACCGCGCAAGTGCAACACTGCAGAGCCTATGAACTGCTGACACGCTGGTACGGGACTTGTGGGTGGAGACCAAGGGATATAAGTACGGGACAACGGGGA
>NW_007194212.1:0-992 GCF_000164805.1 Carlito syrichta
CATTTGGGCATTTGAAGTGCTTACAGACAAAATCAAATCTGGTAAATGTATATATGTGTTTAAGAAACTTTTTTTCAAGTAGCTGGGACTACAGGTGTGTGCCACCATGCCTGGCTAATTTTTTGATTTATTGTTGAGACAAGGTCTCTGTGGAGAGCGCGGCGTGAGCCAAGATGGCGCCCGGGACCTCTGCCAAGTGCCATGATTAGGCGCATGATATACCGCCGGGCCCTCCTTCACTGCGCACCGCGCAAGTGCAACACTGCAGAGCCTATGAACTGCTGACACGCTGGTACGGGACTTGTGGGTGGAGACCAAGGGATATAAGTACGGGACAACGGGGAAGAAGGGAGAAGAAGCTAGAAGAAGAAAAGAGAAGAAGCTAGAAGAAGGAAGAAGAAGGAAGAAGAAGCTAGCATGGTGTAAAGGCTGAATAAACCGCTTTGAGAAGAACACGTTGTTGTTGCCTCCTTCCTGCTGGTCAGGGGTGAGCGACAGGTCTCGCCAAATTTCCCAGGTTAGTCTTAAACTCCTGAGCTCAGTCAATAATCCTCATGCCTCTACCTCCCAAAATGCTGGGATTACAGACGTGAGCCACCGCACCGGGTTCAAGAAACATTTTTTTGTTTCTTTTTGAGTTGGAGTCTCATTGTCGCCCAGATTGGAGTGCAGTGGCCGCTCCTGGCCACCGCAGCCTCAACCTGCTGGGCTCCGGTGATCCTTCCGCCTCAGCCTTCCAAGTAGCTGGAACTACAGGCACACGCTACCACGCCCGGCTAATTTTTTTGATTTATTGTAGAGATGAGGTCTCGCCTGCCCAGGCAGGTCTCGAACCCATGGGCTCAGGCAATCCACTCACCTCAGCCTCCCAAAGGCGTGGGATTACAGGCTGAGCCACCAAGACCGGCGTCAAGAAACATTTAAAGAAACTATAATGCTACAGCTGAAGAAGACATTCTGATTATTCCCAGAAGGATGGGTAGCATATTAAC
>NW_007194213.1:0-893 GCF_000164805.1 Carlito syrichta
TCTATGTTATGACAGAAGCGGACAACACTGGGTGTCACCTGATTGGATATTTTTCCAAGGAAAAGAATTCGTTCCTCAACTACAATGTGTCCTGTATCCTTACCATGCCTCAGTACATGAGACAGGGCTATGGCAAGATGCTCATTGATTTCAGTTATTTGCTTTCCAAAGTCGAAGAAAAAGTTGGCTCACCAGAACGCCCACTCTCAGATCTGGGGCTCATAAGCTATCGCAGTTACTGGAAAGAAGTCCTTCTCCGTTACCTGCATAATTTTCAAGGCAAAGAGATTTCTATCAAAGAAATCAGCCAGGAGACAGCTGTGAATCCCGTGGACATCGTCAGCACTCTGCAAGCCCTTCAGATGCTCAAGTACTGGAAGGGAAAGCACCTAGTTTTAAAGCGACAGGACCTGATTGATGAGTGGATCGCCAAAGAGGCCAAAAGGTCCACCTCCAATAAAACCATGGATCCAAGCTGCTTAAAATGGACCCCTCCCAAGGGCACTTAGAGTGACCTGTCATTCCGAGCCAGCGAACCCCAGCAGTAGGAATCCGTACCCTAGGGATCTGTCTGTCATTTCTGTTGCTCTTGTGATTGGCAAGTACAGTATCCTTTGGGAAGGCCATCCCCCTCAGGACTGTCCTGGCTCCGACCTTCGTGTACACTGCAGACGCTGGTTCTGAGGAACTGTTGTTTCGGCCTCAGTGAGGTTGCTTGGATGCGATCTGTATTAGACTTGAGTGCAGATCTCAGCACTGACCCAAGGAGTTCTGTTATGGTACTGTACCTGTCCAGTCACTGGTTCTCTCCTCATGTTTTCTCGCCCCATGAGGTCGTGTCGTGTCTTCTAAACTTGGTACTAGTGCTTCTTGCCGCCCGGTCACCAGACCTC
>NW_007194214.1:0-394 GCF_000164805.1 Carlito syrichta
ATACTTTTTCAAAAACAGAGTTGTTGAATAATTTTATCAAGTATTGTTTGTTCTTATTTTTGTGTATGTATTTGTCACTTAAGTATTTAACATGTGAAAATTATTTTAAAAAGCACAAAATCCCAAATCAAAAAAAAAATATTGTATTGTTCCTATCTTCTAATAACCTATGCTGTTATTGGATAAGTAGAGGAAGAAGGGGAGGAGGAAGGGGAAGAGGAGGAGAAGGGGGAGAAAGAGAAGGAGGGAAGGAAGGTAGGAAGGAAGGAAGGTAGTAAGGTAGGAAGGAAGGAAGGAAGGAAAGGAAGGAAAGAAGGAAAAAAGAAAGAATAGAAGGAAGAGAGGGAGGGAGGGAGGGAGGAAGGAAAGAAGGAAGGAAGGAAGGAAGGAAGGA
>NW_007194215.1:0-27343 GCF_000164805.1 Carlito syrichta
AAAATCCCAACATTCCTGAGGGGTAACCTTTGCAGTTCTACAGAAGAAGGCAGGAGGGAGAGACGCTTAGACAAACGTCACCTTCACACAGAGGCTCCGCGCTGGAGAAGTGCATGCCAGAACACTCCAGAAGCTGTTATTTGGGGACAGAAAGGGACGAAACACAGCAGAAAATATTGCCAATCTCTAATACCTGGGAAGCCTTAAGAAAGCTGAGCAGATGAGTCAGAGACCTTGGGTGGCTGTTTTTAGGAGGGTAAGATCCTCTTAACCCTCTGTTCCTACCTTATCTTCACCTACAGTGTATCGTGCTTAATATCTATGTCTTCTCCATAATCCATGGGGAGAGAGAGAAGGAGAAAGAGAAGGAAAGAGTGCTTCTTCTGAGGTTAAAAAAAGATAAACGAAATAGAGATTTTAGCGATATTATGTGGGGCAAAGAAGACACTAGAAAATAGAATGAGGGGGAAACCAAGAAAGGTTTCTGGGGTGAGAAAAAATAAGACATGACCTTCAGGGGACACAGGTATAAACCAAACAGTCCTCCTCCATCCCAGTCTCGGAAATCTTCCCTGCTCTTTCAGAAATGCTTAGGTCACAAGCGTTGCTGTGGATGGATCACCACCAAGTGACTTCTTCCCAGACCGCAAGTGTCGTGTGAGAGTGGGCAGATGAGGCCCCTCCAGCCACCACGGGGTGGGCCTGGCTCCGTGAAGACACCCTCTGTTCTTTCTCTCAGGAGCCACTACAGCCACTCTGTTTTGTTTTCAATTAAATTTCTACCAGTTGCAAGCTACAGAGAAGTGTAGGCACTCCCCTTCCCTTCCAACAGCGCTGCCATCTGCACAGAAGCTTTTCATGGTACGAGCCCCACTAGGCTCATGCCATGAAAGATGTCTGTGCTACCAGTTTGCCAACAAGTGCTTTCAGCAAGGTGCCCTGAATCCTGGGTCTCCTGGGTATTCTCTTGTTAGGCCACTGCTATAGTGAACCCTTGTTTTGAATTAAGGTGCGCAGTAAACAATATACATGGTGGGAACAAATGGTCACTCTAAATGGCCTGCTGTTCATGTGATCAGATCGAGACATGGATGCTGGAGTCATGGAACAAAGTACCTGTCTCTTCAGTGTATTTGGAGGTCAGCCTCTTCCTGCTTCACAGGGCATCAAGGCTTCACGTGTTCTACACACTTGGGTCAACATGAAAATCAGATCTTAGCAATTTCTTATTTATTTATTTGAGATGAGGCATCACCAAATTGCCCGGGCTGGTCTCACACTCCTGGGCTCAAGCAATCCTCCTGCCTCAGCCTTCCAAAGTCCTGGGATTACAGAAATGAGCCACTGCGGTTGGCCTAACATTTTTAAAAATAAAGTTTCACACAGACACTTCCTAATTTGTCTGGACTGAGTTCTAAATGGAAAGTTGTGTTTCTCCTACACAGAGCCTTTGAGCACTACATTCCATGTCACTCAAGAGAGGTCTGGCCACATTGAAGGGACTTTGGGGAGAAAACTGTAGCACCAAGAAACAGCAAAATGCAGCTTGGTAAGCATCTGCATCACATGATACACAGTTGACAGCTTTGGGGATATCTGTTCTGGAAACAGAGAAAAATGGAAATAAGCTGAAAGAAAGCAGAGGGACTGGAAGGGGGCACCCCTCCTGGTGACACACGGCTCGGGAGTCGGGCATTGTGCACTTCTGGGCATGCAAGGAAAGGAGCACAGAGGTTAATAAAACGGGGACATATTTCTCTCTCCAGACATGGTGAGGCGAAAATTACTTATCACCTGCTGGAGTGGCAGTGAGAACGGGCCAGGGACCAAGCATGTGGCAGGGACTTTCTGTCATGGCCAGGCAGTGGGAAGCAGGCCTGCAACAGGCTTCCGAGTCGGGCAGCCTCTCAAGGAGGCTCCTCGTTAGAGGACAACAGCTGTTTCCAGCTCTAATTAGCTCACAGTTCAGCAGACCGTCCTGTCTCCTACACCTGGACCGCTGCAGCGTGGAAGTCACAGAGGCACATGTTGTTTTTTCTGACATCACCCCCACTTACACACACTGTTGAGCATCTAATAGCAAACAACCGTGTCTTCCCTCGCTCCTGTCCTCCTCGGAGGCCTCTTTACCAGCATGCTAGGACAGCCTTTGTATTTACGACCCGGTTCCCATGTCCAAGCTCACCTCGTGCTCCACAGCCCCCTGAATCAAAGACGGTCGCCAGCGTTGTCAACCAACCCATCGCGTCAGGCCATAAAACAGACTTCTCAGCCACCTGCGGGTTGATGGGGGCAGGAAGAAACCGAATTGGGGAGAGGGTGGGGGCAGAGCCTCAGCTGGTTGCAGACGATGGTTTCAGCAGAATTCTTTGGGGGGCGGAAGGGTGCAGAGGCTGGGGTCACTTCCTGCCAGGCTGAGCTGTTAGGGGAGAATCCGCAATTGCACTGCCTCACGGTTCCATTAGTGTCAGAACTCATTAGAGCCCAATCCACTCCGCGGCAGCGGCAGCGCACACAAAAGAAAGGCCCAGCCAAGGGCTGCAGACTGCATGGTAGTTGTTAGGATTGGGGGGCAAGCGGGAAGGCGGGATTGTACAGTCCCGACCGGGTAATTAGAGTCAGCAGGGAGGCAGATAGGCAAGGGCAGGCCTTTCATTTCCCTCCTGGCTGTTGCAAAGGACCGGCAGGGGCTGTTTCCTTCCAGGGGTGAGGCTGCGCGCCAGTGTCATAATTCACAAAGGAAAATGATCGTTGATTTGCACCCAGTTCCCAGGTTAATTCGAGGAGGCGGACTGTGGTTACTGTTGTTATTAGTATCCGGTGAGGGCAGGGGGGGGTGATGAGGTGGTTGTCTTGGGTGCGGTTAACCAAAGAACCGAGACTGTTGGTTAGCTGACATCCAGGTTCACAGTCCTCAGGCACTGGTTGAGGGAATTGCGAAGGCTGTGGAGGCGTGACAAATACGGCAGGATTATCATCTATACCGACTCGCTATGGCATTACAGTATGTCATTCTGATTTTCTTCAAATCCAACTGCTACAACAAAGCTAATGGGACATAGGCCAAAGAGACACAAAATGGTTCACTCAGGCTGCTGTGTTTGCCTTTTTATGACAGTTTTGTAAAATACAAAAACTTGTCTAACCGATAAGGATTTTAATTTTTTTTTTTGTAATTGAAGTGTAATCTAGAAGCAATAAAATTCATCTATTTGGCAAGATGTGGAGGCATGCATCTGTAGTCCCTAATATTCGGGTGGCTGAGGCAGGAGTATCACTTGAACTCAGGAGTTCAAGTCCAACTTGGGCAACATAGTGAGACTTCGTCTCCAAATAAATAAAATACAATACAAAATTCACCTAGTTGGAGTTTACATCTCCATGAGCTTGACAAACGTAGGCCTGTGTGTAATTATCACTACAGTTAGCCTGGGCACCATCTCCACTGACCAAAAAGAGTTTCCTCCTATCCTTTGGAATCAGTTCCCTTCCCTATCTCCAGGCTCAGCCACAAACAACCGCCAATCTGATTGCAGCCATTATGATTATACCTTTTCCAGAATTTTATATACACGGAATCATACAATATGCAGCCTTTTGAGTCTGCCTCTTCTACCTAGTGTCATCTGTCAAGATTCTGAGTTAAGCATTCTTCTTCTTTTTTTCCCTTCCTTCCTTCCTTCCTTCCTTCCTTCCTTCCTTCCTTCCTTCCTTCCTTCCTTCCTTCCTTCCTTCCTTTCTTTTTTCCATGGTTTCACTCTGCTGCCCGGGCTGGAGTACAGTGACATGATCACTGCTCATCCCAGCCTCAACCTCCTGGGCTCAGGTGATCCCCCCACCTCAACCTCTCAAGTGACTGAGACCACAGGCCTGTCATCATACCCAGCTAATTTTTTTTTTTTTTTTTTGGTAGAGATAGAGTCTCACTATTTTGTCCAGGCTGGTCTAAAACTCCTCGACTCAAGTAATTCACTTGCCTTTACCTCACAAAGTGCTAGAATTGCAGGCCAGAGTTGAGCATTTTTCAACGTTCTGGGCCTGTTTCCTGCTGACTATGGCTCCCTGTGTGAACATGCCAACCTCTGTTTACCCACCACTGAGGACACCTGGTTACCTTCAGTTTGGGGTTATTGTGGAGTTACTGCTGGTATGAACATCTAAGTATAAGTTTTTGAGGCTACGTGTTCTCATTTCCCTTGGTAATGTCCCTTCTTTTATTATAGAAAACCAGTCTCCTTGACTGACTACCCAGTTGATGTGGGAGAAAGTAGAGCTGGCCTAGCTGAACTGCAAGAACCAGCATAATCCTATGTGTTCCCAAAGGCAGCAATGTGAAAACAGAACCATGAAGGGACAAGCACAGTGGGTACCGTATCTCACACATGCACCCGACAGAGGCCAGGAGCTCCAGGGAGTCTTTCTGTATTTGTGACAATGTATGGTGTGGTCAAATTTGGGACCAGGCCAGGCGTGGTGGCTCACTCCTGTAATCCCAGCACTTTGGGAGGCTAAGAAGAAAGGATTGCTTGAGACCAGGAGTTTGAGACCAGCCTGGGCAATATAGCCAGACTCTATCTCTACAGAAAAAAAAAAATTTTTAACGGCCAGGTGTGGTGGTGCATGCCTAAAGTTCTGGCTACTTGGGAGACTGAGGCAGAAGGATCACCCGAACCCAGGAAATTGAGACTATGGTAAGCTGTGATCATGCCACTCCTTTCCAGCCTGGGTGAGAGATCCAGACCCCAATTCAAAAAAATAAATTAATGAAAATTTTTAAAAACGTTTAAGCATTGCAATCAGTGAAGAAAACACTTGTAAGTTCCAAAACTATGCTTCTCCATTAAGCACAAAACAAAAACAAGACTTTCTTCTGATACCTAATCCTCTGAAAAGTCTAGTGAGTACAGCTGCACACATCACATCCAACAGAAGTATAAAAATAAGAAGACACTATTAAAGCCAAAGCATTTCCTTGGGGCCTCATTAAAATAACATTTCTGAAGACCTTGGGGAAGGGACTGCGAGATATGGATTGGAAAGCAGTGAGGTGCTTTCTCAAAGAAGGCTGTAAAAATCCAAGGACAGGATGGCCCATTTGTGTACTGAAGCTACCATTCATGGAACAAGTGGGCCTGTTTGCGTGTCCAAACATGTAGCAAACGGCCCTGTGTGACTGAATTGACTCTCAGAATGTCTGCTCATGTCCTCAGGCTCCACACAGCAGCACTGCACCAGCCTCGAGTGCATAAAGGCCAAGATTCACTGAGCTGCAGACCGGGATGAGTGACAGCTGGCTCTACTATGGCATTTGTGGCCATGGCCATCACAGAAACTGCCTCTTTGCCAACAGAAACTATTTTCACCCCCCTGCCCAATTCAAAAACACACCAAAATAAGAAGCCACATTAAGCATCCATTTTTAGGCCAAAGCTTCATTTTCAAGAACACCTGAAATCAGAATGATCCCATGCGTGTTCCGTTTTCCTAGTTCCTTTGTTAGGTCCTGACCTTGACTTTGCTGGTATACATTTTGGAATTTCTGGAGCTCAGTTTTACCCTGAGGGAAAATGAGGAAACCAATAAGCTTAAAAAAATTTTTTTGACCTAACCCTACCTTCTAAGGTCACCCCTGAAACACATCAGATTCAAAATCTGCAAGTTCTTAAGGTCAAGCTCACAGGAAAGCCAGGAAAACTAGAAGCTGTAGAGGACGGAGATCTGCTGAATATATTAAGCCTGCATATGCATGTGTGTGTTTTCTAATCCTCTAAGGTAAATTTATACCAATCTACACAGATGTACTCTTTTCTGTTTATTATTCCCAATTGTGTAATGGAGATTAATGTCGTGCAAGGGGGGAAAGAACAACAAAAATCCTGGTGTTTGATAGCACTCCACCTATTTTGTTTTAAGGCAAAACAAAGAAAAGGAAAGCTTGTTCCTTGGGCCAGTGTTTCTCATTCCCTAATTCTACCCAGACTGGATTGTCTTAAATCTGATTTGGGACTTGAGCATTATTTGGATTAGCTCATTAGTGAGGCACCGTTCTGACAAGCCACTAATCTGGGGCACTGGTGCACAGTGCCATGACAGTATTATGCTGAAAATGAGAAATGTAATGAGATTAGGCAGATCCTGGTGCAAATGGTCTAAAGGTACTCTGTATGGAGATGCTGAGCTGGGGACGCAGGGGCTGAAACTGCCAGAAGTGACTTCATTCTGAAAGGCAGCAGCGTCACACCTTTTCTAAGTGGGTTCTGTGGAGTATCAAGCAATGGCCCAGATTAAAAAGTAATAAGAAGAAGAAGTCGTTATTTCAGGAGTGGCCTGCAAGGGGAGGGACTGTAAGCAGAGCGGGAGTTTTATGGCAAAACTGGAGTACAGATTCAGGTCTCCATAGTGGAAGCAACTAGAACTAGCTGGCTGCTGGGACCAGCAGCCCAGCATGTTCCAGGAGTTCTTGCCCAGTGCTGGTTGTCGAAACACACTCCACTGATATTTTCTCCTCTATTACAGTGATTTTCTCTCCCCCATTCACTGGCGACTCTAGCTGTTTTTAAGCTCAACAGAACATGCCAGTTCTCTTTGCTTAGAAGGGGGTTGTTGCTAAGATCAGAAAATGCTGGCTTCCAACAACTTGTGATTTATAATGTCCAGATGTGGCCACAGGGCAGCAGATTGTACTTGGTGAAGGGGGCTCTGTGCCGCCCCCATCCCTCCTCTCCTCGTTCACTTGAAGGGAAAACAAAAGTTTCCATGGCGTTTTCTTGCTGGTAAGTGGAAAATCAAGCCATTAGCAGAGGCCAAGAGTTGGCCCCCTGGGATGTAGTACCTTTTCATCTTGTACTGGTCTGCCACCTCGTGGTGACTTTTAGGACTCTGTCGAAGACCTGCTTGTTAACAAAGCTCCCCCTGAATTTGTATCCTTCCTTAAGCCTTGAAGAAAATTCCGTCTCAACCCGTGTGACTCATCTTTGAAACAAGCGTGTGCTTTTCCTGTACATGCTAATTACCTGAAAACTCAAACACATGACTTCTTTTGTATTCTTCCTTGCCAAGCAATGAATGAGCATTTGGACTCCCAAGCCAAGCATGATCATCAAGTATTTAGAACTGAATTCAGGACAGAACTGGGTTCTGCTTTCTTACTTTACCTTTTCAAAAGTGTTTAGAGATTTAGAGAAGAAATTCAGCCAGAAATGAATAGACAACACATTTTAATACATTTTTAAAATCTTAATCATGTGTGGATGAGAATGCTTGTCCCAACATAAGAAGGTAAAGAGAAGTCATCACAGACACGTTCCTGTCGTCATAGAAGTAGAACTGTCTAAAGCTGAGAAAAGGATTCCAAAGGAGAGAGACAAAAAAGTCTCTACCTGAGAAGTGTATCTTCCCAAACACATGTTAACCTTCCTGCCAGAAAACAAACACTAAGTCCAAAAGAGATGTCAGAAACCAGAGCCTCAAAACAGAGTTCTAAGATTCACTGGAAGATGATTTTTGGATACTAGACTAAGTACTACTCCTGTAAGCTAAGCATGGATGTATCTGCAGGGTTTCAGGTAGTCTGAGCAGCAAAGAAAGTTGAAAATGATGGACTCCCCCAAACGTTTGGTGAGATCAAGGGAAATGGCTCATGATTCAAAAGATTATTCTCTAAACAGAATTGCCTGCAACAACCCAGGAAGCAAGAGAAAGAGGTTCTAAGATTTTCCTTTCAACAAAATCCACTGTAGATTTTTTTGTTTGTTTTTTCTACTTGAGATTCACGAAAACACTTTGTCGTTCAACTGTAGCTGAGTAGTAATCTATTATTTTACTTAAACATACACCAAAAGAGGTGCAGGTGATTAATCAAAATGGAAGAAGCAGGCAGACTTTGGAAACAAACACCCTGTCGTCAGTGCTCCAATAGGACTGTGCACGGGCCTTAGGGAGCTCTGTTGCCAGGGAGAGGGCTCCCAGGCTTGGGTGTTTCTGCGCCAATGCGTTTCCTGGAGGGGTGGTCCCTGACAGCTTGTTGGACATCCTTTGGACTGATGTCATGAATTAGGGTTTTTAAGTATTTAACTTTTCACATGTGTCTTGGCATGAAGGGACTATGCTGGTGTTGCTGCAAAATTAGGAAAAGAGACAAGGAAGAGTGAGGAGGTGGGGGAGCAGGATGGGTACCCATGCTGAACATGGTAGGGGGACATGGACAAAGATTGAAGGCAACTCCCATCCTGGGTGATCTGGAACCAAGCAAGGGAGCAAGGCTGACCCTTGAGGACCAAGAAGCCAGCATGGACTGACTTCTACTAGCATGTTGGGGTGAGGCATGACTGTGTGCCCACCACTCTGCTGGCTCCTCACACCCTTCATCACATGTACCCCAGCTCTCTCCCCTCCTAGGGCCTGCTATCCCCATTTCACATGCAGGAATACCTGTGCCAGGTGTCAGAATGTTGAGAGGACCTGCCATGTACGGGTGGCCTCTTATTTGTCTATTTAGGTCTAGTTTCTAACTTTTTGCCTCCAAATTTCTTTTTCCAGGAGCAGTCATAGGGCTTAAAATTCTCAAGATTTAGTGGCTAACCTTTACCAAACAACACCAGCTCTGTGCATTGAAGCAGTTTTGGATGGGTGTGTGTGTGTGTGTGTGTGTGTGTGTGTGTGTGTGTGTGTGTGTGTGATATAACTGAGCTCAGAACTCGGTGCTCAGACAGAGGTCTCGCCTTTAGTGGAGCACAGAACCTGATTGAGAAAAATATGTAGATGTAAAAATAACAAAATATTTTTTGTCTGAAATGCTGAGGAGGGAAGAAATATTGAGGGTAAGTCCTGAGAAGGAACTTTCCAAAACTAGAACTTCAGATGTCAAGTCCAGGTGGGTCACAGGTAGTTAAAGACAGAATCTTTCCTGGTCTTGGGGTTGGAAAGTGAGTATAATCAAAGGCATGATTGAGCTGACTTTTGATGAGTGAAAGGAGCCAAGTAAAGTTTGGCTCCCTGTGTTGTCCTCAGAAGGTTGGCAGATCTCACAAAGTTATGGAAAAAGCAGTGGGTGATTTGGACCAGGGAGAATGGGGTGTTTTCCTGTGTGTGTGTGTGTGTGCGTGTGTGTGTGTACACAGCCATGAGTCTAAGATGGATGTAAGAAGATATCAGAATGGAAGGTGACAAAGATAGAAGGAAAAAGCAGCTGATAGTTTCACAAGTTTGTCGAGAGTCAGCTCAGGTTAATATGTAACACACACGTTACACCATGGAAGTCCTGTCCTTTAATTAAGACAGGAAAACAAAATTGTAGCACATTTGCATTTTGTGATTACTCCATGAGAAAAAAAGTGCCACATAGGTATGTTGGGAAACCATAAAAGTAAAGAAATGGATATTTTTTCCAAATCCAGTAGAAGGCAAATGCCATTCAGGGCAGCTCAGGTCCTCTGTCCTCAGTCTAGATGCAGGGGCTGACAATCCCACCAGGTGTGGCCAGGACACTGCAGAGGTGGGGGATAGGGATGGGCTGCAGCTGTGCAAGGAAGACGTGAACGTACCGACTGTGGACCCATTAGGACGAGGTGAGGCCCCAATAATGTTTATAGCCTGGAAATGATATGTCTCATCCATCCAGTGAGTTACTTACCCTCTAGATTGAGTTCATGGACCCATGAGTCATACGAACATGCCTATTTCTCCATCTCTGAGGACAGGAGAGGACAGAAGGTTGTGCCACGTGAAGAGGGGGAGGGGAAGAGAGGGCACAGATTCGATGTTTCTGGCCTCATTGAGCAGTGTTGGTTCACAGTAGTGCCTGGCCTTCCTCAGGAAGTCTTGTTCCCACAGGAGGGGTTAAAAGCCAGGCAGGCTGCCTCTGGTACAAAACTTGCCGATTGCTAAAATCCGAGGGCAAGGCTGACGAAGGTAAGGAATATTCCAGATGGGAAAAGATTTTCTCTTCTGCAATTTGACCACTCTTACATTTGAGGGCGGAGAGAGAGAAAGAGAGAGAGAGAGAGAGAGAGAGAGAAAGGGGTGTGGGGTGGGCAGAGGCTATCTGCTGGCAATGAAATCACCTTGATACTTTTATCCAAATCACACCAAAATTGGACAAGCCATTTACTGGCCACCAGGTGATGCCTGCCTTTCTGAAAATGACCTACCAGCACATCTTGCTCTATAAGGCCACTGTCTAGGGGGAAAAGGTAGAAGCGTACATGCAAATACCTCCCTGCTGTTTTGATATCTTAGTAAAAAATCAAGCTTCTCTGCCTTCAGTCCCATTTAAATAAAAACATCACTTGCCTCCACTGAGTGGAATGCATTTTCCCAGCTGATTGATGCTTTTCCATTTATTCTATAATGTCTTTTCTTCCTCAGCAAGGGATTGTTCTCCGGAATGTCAAGGAGGAAATATTTCCCCAATCATGTTTTGTGATTGGCTGATTTGGGCCTAATCAGATAGTGAGGCAAGGTGGGGGGGAAAGGAAGGAGGGGGGCAGCAATTTGTCACACCTGGTGCCCCAGTTCTGTGAAAAGAGGCTCTTTGTCATGCCAGTCTGCTGAACCCCTAGGCTGCGATCACATCGTCCTCTCCTTCCTCTCCTCCTCCTCCCACCGTCTCTGTGGCTACCTCTATCTCTGTCTCACTCTCCCCTCCCATCACACGCATGCACACGCCCACCTCTCCAGATCCATCACTGACAGAACAGTTATTAAACAAAATCTCAGCCCAGGGAATTAATAATCTCAAAGATTCATTTCTTTATCAAATGCTATGGCCTGAAGGAAGAGCACTTTGTGCTTGCAGAAAGACCAAAGTGCATTCATCACCCTCTGGGAGGGGCTTGGCCTGTGATTGTTAATACTTATCAAAGGAGCAGCACCGGGCTGGAAGGTGGAGATAAATTTCAGGAAGTGTCCACTAACACCAGGAGGCTATGGGCCTGTTCTCTGAAGTCTTTGTGGTCCCTTGGGGGCAAAGAGGCTTCCTGGAGAGGAAAGGGCTTGTGGTGGGAAGTGGATGTAGGAATGGCCTGGTTGTGGCAGCCAGCCACAGAAAGGAAAAGATGGGCTGGGAAGTGTTATCATTGGGTCTTTTTTTTTTTTTTTTGAGTAGGGGTCTCACAATGTTGTCCAGGTTGAAGTGCAGTCACATGATCACGTCTCATCACAGCCTCTACTTCCTGGGGTCCAGCAAACCTTCCACTTCAACCTCCCAAGTAGCTGGATTACAGGCACATACTACCATACCCAGCTAATTATTGTTATTTTTTTGTAGAGACGAGGTCTTACTATGTTGCCCAGGCTGGTTTCCAGCTCCTGGGCTCAAACCACCCTTCCACCTCAGTCTCCCAAAGTCCTGGGATTACAGACTTGAGCCACCACACCTGACTGGTAGTAGATCTTTAAATCTGAGTTTGATAGTTCTGCAGCCTTTGCAGTCAGCCTGGGAAGGGGCAGTGGGCTGAAGAGGAAATGAGGGAGTCAGGAGGAACGTGCTCGGATATGAGTTGCTGGGTGTTGGAGCTCATGACAGGTGGTATACTCTTCTATCTAAGCTCAGCCTTGTGCACGGACTCATCATCGCTGTCATACTACAGCACACCACCACACAGGAAGGGTATGGAGTTGGGCAGGAAATCGCTTCTCTTTGTTCCTCTTGACCTTCATCGCTGGGACACTTGGGCCTTGTATCTCCCCTACTACCAGAGGATAGGGGAGCTGAGTGGCTTGTGGGAGGATGCAGATCAATGCATCTTGGTGAAATTGCAGGGTAGCTGCTCCATGGTCAGCAGCATCACAGACTTAAATTGTCAATTTGAGCAAAGTTATGATCATTATCACAATAAGCAGTGTCTTTCTCCGGTGTCTGCATTTACTATTCCATGATTCTGATTATGTGAAGTGTGCTGGCCTGGGAGTTTCTTCCTGGAGACCAGGCTGCAATTACAAATCAGAGCAACTTGCTCATCTCCAGTACAGCAAGCTCCTGTAGGTGGCACTTGGGGTGATATCTGAATGTGCAGGGGAGATACGGACCACAGGGTGACTCTTTACCAAGTGGGGGGGTTGTGATTGATATCCTCATTTTTGTCCTTGCTAAATATTTCTGGGGCATACTCCAAACACCTCCCAGAAGTCCCAGCCACAGGAGCTCCTGTTGACTACAGTGGCAGCCTTGACAGTGCACCTGCATGTTGGCTTTCCTTCTTTCCTGCCTCAAGCTCCCTGTCCCTTGCTCCTGCTTCTGGCAATCCTGTCCCAAATAAACTACTTTCACCCACGTCCTTGTTTGGGGTTCTACATCAGGGGAAAACAAATTCCCACAGCAACTGTTGCCAAGTACTAGGGCCCCATGCATGTAACCGAATCCTTCACAATGCCTTCTCTCTCAAACCCAAGCTGCCGAAGTTGGTGGTTATATCACCACTCCATCCACAGCAGGGAGCAGGAAGAAGCCAGTGCTGGAGGGGGTACTGAGGCCTGCCATGTTCCAAGGGTATGAGGTGTCCTCCAAAGCTGCCATAAGTAGGAGGTGAGCTGAGCTAGGAACATATACGAACTTCTGCATTCGGGCTGACATCAAATCAGGATGAATTTACCTGCGCCATCGTTAGCATATTATCTGTATGTCTCTAAAGACAACGACTTGCCGGGAAAACCACCTGTTTTATTTTGTTTTTTGTATTTGCAAGATATCACATATTACCTGCTGTTGATCAGTGACAACCCCACAGTCTAACTGACTGATGGCCACTCATGTCACTGACCCCACATCCAAGTGCCAACCCTCAGTGACAGTCCCATACTTGTGAGGGTCAACCAGTTAGTAGTGGGATCACTCCAGTGACAGGTCTAAAACCTACCCAATCCATAAGTCTTGCCTCTTCCCTACCCCCCAAAAACAAACTTTTAAGTTTGATGTCAACCATTTACTCCCTCTGTAACCAACACAATCCCAAAACAATCCCAGACCACAAATCCTGTCTAAGATCAGCAGGCTGCTTTGTCCAGGGAAGCTAGGGCAGCCAGTATGTTCTGTCGTACTTCAGTAAGAAATTCAGCTTTTTGTTGCAGTTACTGAGTGCTGATACCTTCCTTTCACAGTACAGAAAAAAACCTTTTAAGCAATCTAAGACCAGAAGGAAACTTCTGTAGCTTAATAAAAGAAATTGATTAGAGTGGCAGAAAGTATCACACTTAGTAGTGAAACAGAAGTGTCTCTATTAAAGGCAGAAACAATGTTGCCGTCTGTCACTGCTGCTGTTTCTCAGTGGGAAAGGTGACACCAGGGCAATATAATAAGATAAATAAATAAGGAATAAATATAGGAATTGTCATTATCTTTCAGGATATTATCATTTACCAAGAGAGTTCAAAAGAATTCATTTACACACTGGTAGAACCAAGAAGAAAGCTCAGTAAGGTGGCTGGATACACACCCCAAAAAATACTAGCATTAATGGTCATCATGATACTTTATTGGGAGCTTACAGGGAGCTCATCCCCTCCCAAGTTCATTCAACGCAGCTGTGTGATGCCACCTGGATGACCTGGGTAATGTTCTAGAAATCACCAGTCAGTTTTGTTTGGGGTCTCCCATCCCCCACCCAGATGCGTAGCTGGCGTTGCCCCTGAAATGCATCCCAGCAGTGAGATCCTGGAGCTTAACCCATTCCCTGGCCTGGCTTTGAGGCCCAGAGAAAATGGGATTTCTAGAAAATGTTCACTTTAAAGAGAGATTTGCTCCCTTCACAGCTCCTTTTCTGCGTCACGCACCATTAACTCACAAACCCTGGCTGTGGCCGAGGCAGCTGAGCTGGCCATGCAGATGGCGACAGATGCCATGCTTACTGTCCCCTATTGGGGCGTCATGAGACCCACATGAGCCATGGTTCTCTGCCCTGGTACCCCCACCGCAAAACATACCAGTTCATTCTCTTTCCAGCCTCCCCTGAATATTGTAATTGTACAAAGTGACCAAAACACCAAGACTCTAACATGACTTTGTTGTTGTTGTTTTTGCTTTTATGAACAGGGTCTGGTATTCCTCCCAGGCTGGCCAGGGTTATCTTATAAACAGCTGGGCTCGGTGGCTCAGCCTGTAATCCCGCGCCTTTGGGAGGCTGAGGTGAGTGGATTGCCTGAGCCCGCCGGTTCGAGACCCGCCTGGGCAACTTGGCAAGACCTCATCTCTACAATAAATCAGAAATGAGCCAGGTGTGGGAGCGCGCGCCTGTAGTTCCAGCTACTTGGAAGGCTGAGGCGGAAGGATCGCCGGAGCCCAGCAGGTCGAGGCTGCAGTGACTGGGAGTCGCCACTGCACTCCAGTCTGGGCGACGGAGTGAGACTCCAACTCAAAAAAAAAAAAAAATCCTGTCCTGTGCCTGACTGCATTGAATGAACTTGGGAGGGGATGAAGGGCAGGAAGGGACTGTGCTGTCAAGTTGTAATGTCCACCGCCCTGTTTTGTCTTCACCGTGGGGCGGTGGCTCAGGGCCCACGTGGAAGAGGGTAGCCTTACTTGCTTTGTGACAGTCGAGTCATCTTTTTTGTCACTCCAGACCAACTCTCATCATTACTTCTGTCACCTCGAGATGATCTTTCCCTCCAAATCACTTCCAATGAGGCAAGAACAGGTGTTTTTCACCAGACTGTACCAGGTTCAGATGCCCAGAACCTTCAGCACACCAGCAACCACAGTCCATGTGTTCACTGGACGTGAGAGAGAATCAGAGAGGTTGCCCAGGTGCCCAGATGTCCTGAAATCAGTGGGGCTCAAGTGAAGTCTACAAAAGGCCTGGTACTATCAAGATGTACTGTCAGCCCGACGTGATACAAACAGCGTCTGGCACAGGGGACCGCACGCTTCCTTTGCTCTGCTCTCTCACCTCCTAGCAACAAGGCTATTTCTGGGCCTGACATGGGGACATGGTACTGGGAACTATAATCCTCTTATCACTAGTTCAAGGAGTAATGTGTGTGAGACAGCATCTGAGCTGTCTTCTTCATGAATAGCCCTCCTGTTTTTTGTCTGGGACCTACGACACTCCTAACCTCACAGTAAATGCAGGTACAAAGGAAGACGACTCCCCAGAAAAGAGGAATTCTCTTTTGGAGAGCAGGCCCCTTGTAGTACAGGCTTCCCCCACTAGGTAATTGTTCTAGGAACCCATTGGTATCAGTATGCTAGCTAGCGTTGTTGTGAGAGGTTGCATTTGGCTTCGGTGAGTTTTCTTTCTTTGTTTTTTCTTTTTTTTTGGATATTTTTTTCAATGCATTTGCCCATTTCATGATGGGTGATCTCCGAGCACACCTGCCCACACTGCACTGAGTGCGCAGCAGTTTTTTACCCCAAACGGTATGACCCCCGTGCCCTATTCTCCCTATTCACTTGATCTCACCCCAAGAGACTTTTTTGTTTGTTTCCCAGGATAAAAAAGTCCTCAAAGGAAACATTTTCTGGATGAGAAAGAGGTGAAACAAACAAACAAAAACAGCAGAAGCACTCAAAGGCATCAAAATTGATGAGTTCAAAAACTGTTTTGAGCAGTGAAAAAAATGTCTTGATAGGTCTGTCATGTCAAATGGAGAGTACTTTGAAGGTGACTGAAGTTTAAGCGTGTATGAATAAATACACAACTTTTTATAAATAAATTCTGGATTTGGGGGGTGTCCCCACTGTATTAGATGAAGGACTCCAAGTGAGTTTATTCTGATGCAGTCAGGAACAGGACTGGGACTGTGGAGTCTTTTAGAGTTACTGTACTGTGGGTGTGTGTGGTTGAGATGCTGGCACTCGTTTTCGCCTGCCCCTCCTCCAGGGGCACCCCAGTGATCCGTGGGTGTGACTAGACTAGCAGCTCACAGATAGAAAATCAAACACTCATTCTCTATGCCGACCTCAACTGTGTCGTGCCTGAGCTTGAATAAAACGCCTCATGTTCTACTGTTTGAGTGGCGGGAGCTGGTGAGAACCGTTTGATGTTCTTTTCTCGCCCGGGGAACACTAAGTGATTTTCCTACAAGGTCTGGGATTTCTGCCTTTTTAAAGATATTATTATCATTCCCACAATGATAGCCTTATTTATTCTATCAGCAAATATGTATTGAGTGCTGGGCTAGAGTTGGAGTCCACCTGGGAGGCTTCTGCATCGTCCAAGGGAGAGAAGGCAGTGCTGAGGCTGGGACGGTGGTCATGGAGATAGGGAGAGAGCACACCTTCGAGAAGCACGTTGGAGGTAGAGTTGCCAAGATGAGCCAGACACAGGGCTTGGCCCAGAGGCTGCAGTGGAAAGTTGTCCATGGGAGACTCTTGCTCTCTGGAGGTTATATGGCCATGGCAAAGAAAGATGATAAATGACCTGCGTTAAATATATAGAAATTTTCATAATCTCTAGGAAAGAAATAAAAAGAATGAAGGCATCAAGAATGATGGGGGAAGTGAGTGGCTAATTAAGTTGGGTATCCTGGTTGACCTCTCGCAAGCATGAGACTTGGAGGTTGAGAAGGGAAGGAACTGGGAGGCATGGGCAGGCCAAGGAAGAGCCTGCAAGCTGTCCCCGGGCAGGACCAGAGGGCGTGTCATGGGGACAGTCCAGGCTGTGTGCTGGGGCTGTTGAGGAGGGCTAGTGAGTGGTCTTGGTGGGGTTGCCAAGGCCACGCACAGCCTGAGTGTGATATTTAGATTTTATCCTAAATGAAGCTAGAAGCCAGTGAAGAATTGACAAGAGAGGAGAGACAGGACAGGATTTTTGTTTATAAGATCACCCCATGGCCGGGCTTGGTGGCTCAGCCTGTAATCCCAGCACTTTGGGAGGCCGAGGTGAGTGGATTGCCTGAGCCCGCAGGTTTGAGACCCACCTGGGCAACTTGGTGAGACCTAATCTCTACAATAAATCAAAAATTAGCCGGGCATGGTAGCGCGTGCTTGTAGTTCCAGCTACTTAGAAGCCTATGGCGGAAGGATCACCGGAGCCCAGCAGATCAAGGCTGCAGTGGCCAGCAGCGGTCACTCTACTCCAGTCTGAGTGACAGGGTAAGACTCCAACTCAAAAAAAAAAAAAAATCACCCCAGCCAGCCTGGTCAGAATGCACTATAGCCTAGCACAGTGGCTTATGCCTGCAATTCCAGCATTTTGGGAGACCCAGGCAGGAAGATTGCCTGCGGCCAGGAGTTCCAGACCAACCTAGGCAACAAAAGGAGACCCTGTCTCCATAAAAAATAATTTTAAAAAAATAAGCCAGGTGTAGTGGTGCACACCTATAGTCCTACCTACTCAGAAAGCTGAGGCAGGAAGATTGCCTGAGCCCAGGAGTTTGATACTGTGGTGAGTTATGATCACACCACTGCCCTCTACCCTGGACAATAGGGCAAGACCCTGTCTCTAAAAAAAGTGGAGCATGTTATAGGTAGACTTGAGTTGAAACAGGAAGACCCATTGGCAGTTGTCCAGGTCATAGCTAATGGTGGCTTGGAAAGATGGAGACACTGAAGATAGGAAAGAAGGAGGGGATTCAAGATGTATCTTGCAGGTGAGTCGACAGAACATGAGGGTTTACTGGATGTTGTGGGCAGGCTGTGGGAAAAGAAAAAAAGGAAATGTTTCTGCCTTGTGTAATTGAGTGAAGAGTGGTACAATTCAATGCAGTGAAGACGGGAGGATCAGAAGTTAACATATTTCTTTTCTTCCATCTTTCATGCTCTGCTCCATTTTCTAATATCACATTACTCATTCATGGATGGGGTCTGAGGAAGAGCATTGGGCTGGGCACAGTGGCTCACACCTATAATCCCAGCCCTCTGGGAGGCTGAGGAGAAAGGACTGCCTGAGCCCAGGGGTTTGAGACCAGACTGGGCAACATAGCAAGACCTCATCACTAAAAATAAAAAATTAAAAAATTAGCCAGGTATGGTGGTGCATAAGTATAGACCCAGTTACTTGGGAGGCTGTGGTAGAAGGATCACCTAAGCCCAGGAGGTAGAGGATATGGTGAGCCATGATCATGCCACTGTACTCCAGCCTGGGTGACAGTGTGAGACCCCAACTCAAAAAAAAAAAAAAAAGGAAGAGCACTTAACTGAGAGTTGGGAGATACTGTGTATGTGTCGAGCTGCTAGTATAACTCAACTAGTTCAAGATACCTTAATTTTCTCATCATGGCTGAGAACTACCATACTTTAGACTGAATTGGTTTGTTCTACAGGGTCCTGGAATTTCTGCCCACTTCCAACACTAAGACCAGAGGAAGAGACATTGATCCTTACGGCCTATTGCCAATTTCTCTAGTAATCATGGTGCTTGGAGAGGCCAATTCTTTGGCCTGTAAACTAATAGTAGCCGTCGCTCAGCTACAGGAGTGCCAGGAGAGTTGTTAAAGGCACAGAATTAGAAAGGTTGATAGATGTTACTGTTTTGTTAAGCACCGAAAACCATGGCAATTTATTATGGGGCATTGTTTAAACATAGTCATCAGATACTTTTTCTCTCAATTAATTTGCATAAAATAAGGCTTATACATTATTTGCATTTATAGAATATGCTTATTTGTAGCCTTCTGTCTCCCTTACAATGACATTTTGTAAGGGCACTTTGAAAAGTTTAAAGTGTTATGCAAAGGCAAGACGTGATTAATATCATATCAACCTGCCAAGTAATAAGCTGCTGTAGTAAAGAGAACTTTTCTTTCATGGTAGATGCTACTTAAAATTCAGGAATCACTGAGAGTTCAAATCCTTACATTTTGACACAAGGGTTATTTTGTGGATATAGTGCACTAGAAATGTCCGTTTTGGTACTGACCTCATCCCAGTTTCTACTGATGAGATAGCGCTACACCAGTGACAGGGGCTGTCCCCTGGTTACAGACCAACAGATCAGAAGAGACATTGACCCAAAGCACCAATGTGTGGGTTGGTATGCCATTAGTGATGCCTGCACACACCAGGATGAACTCCTAGTGCTCTAAGAATTCTTTCTTTAGGGGATCTGAATTGGAAAATTCTGAAGAAATAAGAAAGCACATAGCTGAGGGTGCCAAAGTAGTGCATGAGAGAAGTGGTGAGATCAAGTCAGGGCCACCGTAAGCTCAAGTCATGAGGCAGCAGAAGTTTTGAGTAAACATATCAGTGAAGTAAGGAAAACTTACCACACTTCTGAAACAGTTCTCATGGGAGTTCCCATGAAAGTTCCCAGTGACCTGTCCATTGTCAATTTTAGCAAGGCCTCAGACCACATCTTCCCCATCCTCTGTGGGTTTTGATGCTTTTGGGATTCCTTTTAAAATGCCTTCCCACAGTGCTTTCTCCCTTCCCCTTTCTGTCTTCCCTGGAGGAACTCACTCACATTCCTGCCAGTGGTCGTGTGATGATTCAAGCTGCAGTCTCTCTCAGGGTGAACTCAGGACACAACCTTCCAGTTTCTCTTTTATCAGCACCTGTATCTGCCTTGATCTCCCAGCACTTCAAGCTTTTCCCACCCAAAACAAAACAATCATTTCATCACCACTCTTGCCTCACTTGTCTGCTGATGACAAAACATCCTCCCATGAACACAGGATCTAAGTCACGACATCGTCTTTCATTTATCTCTTTCCATCACGCCCCATAGCCAGCTTCAGAGAACTATGAGGGGAACCCCCCAAAAAATCCAAATTATCTTTAATCATCTTTGACCCCTCTGGATCAAATGTTCAACCAAAGTTTTTATCTGGACATTTTGAGAAGATTGTGTCACAATTTGTGGAAGAAATATCCTGAGTTGTGGCACACAGGTGGCTGGTTCTTCCACCATTGCAACACACCTACCCGCCCTGTGCTGAGTGTTCAACAGTTTTTGAACAAAATCAGCATGCCCCCTGTGCACCAACCTCCCTAGTCATGTGATTATACCCCCCAATTTTTAAAATTTGTTTCCTCAAATGAAAAAAACTTCTCAAAAGGAAATGTTTTGCCGATGTGAAAGAGGTGAAACCAGAAGTGGCAGAAAACCACTTCTAGTCCACTATATCCATGTTTCTAGTGCACTATATCCACTAAAAGGCATCAACATTGACAAGTTCAAAAACTGTTTTGAGCAGTGGAAAAAGCATCTTTACAGGTGTATTACATCAAACGGAGAGTAGTTTGAAGGTCACTGAAGTTTAAACATGTAAGAATAAATGACAATTTTTTATAAATACACGGGTTTTTGGGGTTCTGCCTCATGTATATTTTGCCTCTGCAAATGTCTTGAATCGTCTCCTCTATTCTCTTGGATGGCCACCCTTTTTCCCATACAGATAATGGTTCTGACTCTTCAAAATTCATCTTAAATCACTTATTTGTGTAATATTATAGTTTGTTGACCAATATTTCCAATCATATGGTCCTTTTCCCGAGAAAAAAAATGGTCTTACTTATCCTTGTGTTCCCATTCCCACCCTAGTCCCATAACCTCCATAACTGGCATGATTTTTTTCCACACAGGAGGGGCTGTGTAAGCATTTGTTAATTCATAAGAAAGAACTTTACTGAATGCCTTTCTTAAATTAGGGCATTTGAATCTAACTTCATTGGCTGTTTATCTGCAATTTCAAGTTAGCGAAATATTTTTCCTCTGCCAAATACCTTTGTATTTGGCTCATTTTGAAGGTATGCCCTATTAACACCTACTTGCAATCCTCAATCCTCTATTAAAACTTTTAATGTGTGCACGTTTATTTAAGCAGGGAAAATCGCCAATTGTAGTGAAGTAAAAACAGATCTTGCGAGGGTTGTGCTATCTTGAGTATGTCAGATGGCTAAGAAATAAATAGACTTTAAAAAGAAAACAGACCCTCAAATTAAAGAAGTTTAGTTATGAAAAATAAATCTTGAAGGGGTGAGATGGAGAAGAAGACAAGGGTGTTCTTTAAAAAGTGACTCTATTGAGATGAGGCCGTTAGTGTAACATGGAGCCTGGCCAGGCTCCTTTTTTCCTGAGACCATGAGCAAGCTCAAACGTGGTAAGATGTCAGCACCAATGAAAGTAGAACCACTTGTCCTGTAAATCTCTTTTTAAAAAAAGTTTTTTAGGAGACAGGGGCTTACTCTGTCACCCAGGCTAGAGTATAGTGGTGCGATCATGGCTCACTGCAACCTCAAATTCCTGGTCTCAAGCAGTCCTCCTGCCTTAGCCTCACAAAGTACTGGGATTACAGTCCTTTTCCTGGCAACTTTTATATCAGACATTTCTAATGTTGTCCATGCCAAAGGTCACAGAGAGAAGAAAGAAAGAAGTTACATGTTCTTATTGGAAGGAGCAACTGAACTTGAGTTAGTTATTGCTGAATATTCCCAGAATGGGCCAAAAAAGATGAAGTTGGCCTAGAGTCATCTAAAGTATCTCATAATGTAAATATCTGTTGATTCTGCTACTTAGTAGTAAAGTTAATTTACGGAGGCTCCCTCTGAATGAGATTCCCCTTGAACAAGACACTGGACTTCCCTGGACAAGAAGTCCTGCCCTCTGCACTGTTAAACCTCCTCCTGCTCTTTAGAACTGTGTCTAGAAGGGCACAGGGGCTGTCGATGGCCTGTGGGGAGGGATACCAGGGGCTGGAGAGGCAGCTGGGGGCAGCTCTTGTTTCCCCTCCCCCACTCAACTGTAGCAGCTCCCCTTTTATCTGTCTAATACAAATTTTTGTTAGAGAAGAGAGCTCTGCTGCTTTTGAAAAAATGATTTTAAAAAGGATAAAAGGGGGAAATAACTTTAAAAATCACAGATGCAGCGGTTTGAGCAGTAACCTGTGCTTTTCACATTTGCAGTGAGCCTCTGGAATGAGGTGGAACTGGCAAGCGTTGCCCTGGAAATGTGACCTCAAGGTTGGCTTTGTGAGCTCTCACCAGTCCTGCCAGCAGATAAAGATCCTCTAAGACGTTCTTTAGAAACTCGTGAGACAGAATATTCTGCTGCCAGGGTACAGGCAGCCAGGAGAGGTTCGAATATTTTTCAGTGACTATTTCACTCAGATCCTATGGTCACTTCAGGCATTTTGAGTGAAAACAAAATACTTGGGTTTCTTGGAATAGAGATTTTGTTTCAGATTTTATTTACTGGGGGTTTAGGAAAGGATAGGAAGGAATGCAGAGTTGGATAGTAAGGATAACTCCGGGATATAAGAATAAGTTGTAGACTTGTAATCCCAACACTTTGGGAGGCCAAGGCAAGGGCAATATAGCAAGACCTCGTCTCTAGAAAAAAAAAACTAGCTGGATAGCAGCATGTGCCTGTAATCCCAGCTACTCAGGAGGCTGAGATGGAGGGATCCCCTGAACTGGGAGTTTGAGGCTGTAGTGAGCCATGATCATGCCACTGCATTCCAACCTGGGTGACATAGGGAGAACTTGACTCAAAAAAAAAAAGAAAGAAAGAATAAGAATAAAGTACAGGCAGGAGTCAGAGGAACACGTGGAAAGGATACTTCCTCATTTCACCAGGTGCTTTACAGTTCACACAGTGGTAATGTGCATTATTTCCCTCAAATAAACAGACATCTCATGTTCTGCAGCTGGAGGTGGGAAAGGGCAGGTCTTTCCTCTCTTAACCCTGTCAAGCCCACAGTGGAACCCCCTGTTCTGAGCCACCCCTCTGCCCAGTTGCTCTGCCTGCCTCAGGCTGCCAACACCGCTGGGCACTGTGTAGCCTTGGTCTATGAAAAGTTGATGCGTCCAACTCGGACTTGGCCGTCGTCTCTTTTCAGCAGTCATATTTATCCTCCTACTCCATGCTCCAAGGCTGTCTTTCTAAGTCAGTTCATCCAGGCTTTTTTCTTTTCCCTTATAGTGGGTTGAATGGTGGTCCCCAAAGAGGCACGTGTACCCTCTAATCCACGGAATCTGTGAATGTCACCTTATTTAGGGAAAGGGCATGATTACATTAGGGTCTTGAGATGAGCTTGATCATCCTGGATTATCCAGTGATGTATGAAAAATTTAACACCCCTGCCCACACACACACACACACACACACACACAGAGAGAGAGAGAGAGAGAGAGAGAGAGAGAGACAGAGAGAGAGAAGGCCACAAGAAGACAGGCCATGTGAAGAGACTGGAGTACTGTGGACACAAGCAAGGAATGCCAGTAAGCACCAGAAGCTAGAAGAGGCAAGATGGATTCTCCCATGAGGCCTGCAGAGGTTGTGAGCCTGGACCACACTTTGACTTTGGACTTCTGGTCATCAGAACTGTGAGAAAATAAATGTTGTTTTATGCCAGCCAGTCTGTAGCAGATTGCTGTGGCAGCTCTAGAAGACTGAGAAACTCTGGAAGCTCCTACATTTGCCGTCCTTCCTAGCAGTTGATGGTCTTGACTTATACTTTTCTGAAGAGCTCAAGATCATCCTCCCCAAATCCCTCATTTACCTTTTCCTTTACCTTAACCTGACTCTTTCACTCCTTGATTCTCTCTTTACAGACATTGACCCATGTATTTCTTCCTTCTAGTTCATCTAAGAGAAGGATGCCCACTCTCCCTTCTTTGCTAAAGCTGAGTCCTTCAGCTGTGTCACTGATCCCATCCCATCTTGGGTCTTGAAAGACCCTGCTGTCCCTGTCCAGTCTGCTCAGTCCCAGACTGGGGAAGAGGAAGAATCCATGGCCCTAGGCACTTCCCAGAAGTGCCATGGGCAGACATTCCAGAAAGAAAAGTCTCAATGAAGAGCCAGATCTTCAATGAAGGTAAACTCTGGACTAAGGAGGGACACAGGGGAGTTAGTCAGTGGGATCACCAAACCAGAAGAGTGGAAGGGTGGAGAAATCTGGAAGAATTGAACCTGAGTAGAAGGGGAACACTCCCAGTCATGTGAGTGCAAGGTCCCCCGCTGGTCAATTTCTCACTTCATTGTTATCAATTTTCCTTCTCCTTCTCCATTTCATTTTTTCCTCTCTGCCTTCAGATATGTTTATTTCTCATCTTAAAAAGCACATATGTTTCCTAACTGCTTGCAGTGAACATGTAGTTTAGTCTGTGCCACACCCCTTCTGTTTATTTTGGAAATCAGTAGTCTCCTTTGTTTTGAAGAATGTCTTGTCTACTTGTGCCTTCTTACAGGGTTCTACCTCATTGGCAGCAGTGATTGACCAGTCAGTCCTGCTTAGGATTTATAGTATTGGAACTAAGGATGCTTCTTTGGTGTCAAAGCTGGGATGAAAGAGCTACCAGCCACAACTTCCTCTGCCAAGCGACGGAAGCTAGTCCACAGGAGACAACAAAGCTGATGCTCAGTACGAAGCAGACACAGAACAAGGTGCTGAAAGAGAAACCTTAGACAAATTAAAAGTGAAGGAGTTTGAGCAAAGAACGATTTCCAAATCGGGTAGCCCCAGAACCAGAAAAGACTCAGGAAGGCTCCAGCACAGCCACGTGGTAGAAGCTGATTCATGAACAGAAAGTGGAAAGTGATGCCCAGGGAACAGAAGTGAAGAACAGAACAACCAGATAGGCTACAATCCAGCACTTGCCTTATTTGAACCTGGTTGGAATAGTTGTCTGCCTGTGGTGGCTAAAACTCAGTGCTTGGCACAAGAGTAGGCTAGTCTGTTTTCACATCCAGTTAGGTGACAGTTCACTACATGAAAGGTTACAGACAAACCTCTAGGTGGAGCTTAAAATATGGCTGGATGCAGTGGCTCACACCTGTAATCCCAGCATTTTGGGAGGCTGAGGCAGGATTGTATGAGCCCAGGATTTTGAGACCAGCCTGGACAACATAGTAAATCCCACTTCTTAAAAAAATAAAAATAGCTGAGAATGGTTGCATGCACTTGTAGTCCCAGCTATTCTAGAGGCTGAGCCTAGGAGATCCAGGCTGCGCTGAGCTGTGATCACACTGCTGCACTCCAGCCTGGACAACAGAGTGAGACCCTGCCTCAAGAAACATATATTAGGAGGCAGCTTTAGGTTAAACTTAATTCAACAAATAAGTCGAGTTCTGGCAGTGATCCTGTGTTGGTGGTGGTCATCCCTAATGTTTCCACAGCCACCCCTACCTGTGTACTGGACAGGTGAGCCAATACATATGCTCTGCTGCCTGTGCTTGTCCAAGTTCAGTTCCAGTCACCTGGAAACAGAAAAGCTCTAACCAAGAGACTCTCCTTCAAGCCCCTGGCATTGTCTTGTTCTCAGTGAGCACATTTTCCTGTGGTGTCCCTTCCAAAGTCAGTCTCTGGTCACATTCAAGAGACTTCTTTATACTCCTGACATAATTTCCCAATCGCACATGATGGCTGGCTGTCAAATGTGCTCAGGTCTGTGGGCCCTTCCACAGCACTTTTTTACTCTCTCGTTTCTTTGTTCTTCCTTTGCCCCTTTCCCAGGAATTTGTTGTCCTCCTAACCCCTAAACACTGCAACCCTAAAAGTTTGTCCATGATATCCTGTTCCTTACTAGTTTTGCTGTCATCTCAGTGGCAGGTGTTTCCTCTCCATCAGCTCTCTGAGGTTGCCTTTACTCTAAGCTTGTAGCTCAAGTGCTTGTTGAACATGTCCAAGACCCAGAGATGCTGGGTGACCTGCCTGCGGCCAGATGTCTGCATGGCACTATCTTGCCTCCAGAGGACCTCTCTGACAATTCCACAGGGATGTGTTGGGTTTTTTTAATTCTTAGCCCATTCTACTCTTATCTCTCTCATGGATGGTTGTGCTTCCCAAGATAGTACTTCGTAATTTATAATGCTCCATAGGTGTAACTACAGCCAGATTGTAGGAAGCTGTTAACCCACCATTTTGCCCATAAGATTCCACATTGATGAGCACAGTCTTTTTAATCATATAATAACTTTATTACTGTTGCCAAAAAAGTATTTTTTAATCAAACTACATGAGACCAGTGTCATTATTCGGTCAGTTTTTTCATACAAACCATTTAAACAATTTCCATTGTCTTCATTTTCATTTAACCAAAATTTTTGTTCTCAAAATTAATTCTTTCTCATGAATTTGATGATGAAGATTTGATTTATTCATCATGTTTTTTCTACCAAACTTATCAAATATTACCTATTATATCTTTCACTTTTGAGAATTTTCTTTCATGACCAACAAGTGTAATTGTCCAGGGTCAAATTTTACAGATACAACTTTTTTCCCCCCTAAGATTTGGTTTTGTCACTTTTTAGTCAAGGACAAATTCTGGCATATTCGGTTTTAGCCATTGTTCATTTTGTGTTTATTATTTTAACCAAGTCTATCTTTTTTCAGTCCATTTTTGAATTTTCAATATTACCAATGAGATTGATTCTTTAGCCAATTTTTATTTGTAATAATTTTTACTGTTTATAAGTTTTAGCCATGTTAATTTTACTTTGCTTTTTTCTGTGAGTAGTACTAATAATGCATTAGACAAAAGACTGATCATTTGTATCTCATTAATCGAGTCACAAGTATCAAGAAAAGTCTTACACTGGATGACTTTAGGCACTGAAACATATCTGATAAAGCTTTCGCTCCTGTGTGGTATCCTGCTTCATAGAGCTAGAATAGAGCACACACAGGAACAAACACTGGGGGAAAGAGTTTCACACTGAAATATGAGCTGTGAAGAAAATTTAAACAGTCTAATATAACCATGACAATTTAGGAGACTACGTTAGATTGAGTGGTCAAGAAAGTTCTCTCTGAAGAGGTTACATTTGAGCCGAGGCCTGAATGGCAAGGTGACAGTTAAGTTTCTTAACTGTTATGATGCTAAAATTATACAAATGTGTTCGTAAATTTCCAAATACCATGCCCCACTTTCCCACACCATGGGAAGAACAAAGAACAAACTGTGGGGTCATGATGGTGGAATTGAACAGAACATTTTTATATATTGCGTTCTTGCTCAATGGCCACAGATGGCAAGAAAGAAATATGCAAAAGAAAATGGTCATGCCAGGGCAGTAGGAGAATAAGTATACTTTTTGTTCCCCAAATTATTTAATATTTTGTCATAGCTTTTCAATAAAATATATGATAAATGTGCCTTGGATGCTAGCTTTTTGTTTTGCCCTTGGAGGGATGATATTCTACCTCTTCTGGGAGAACAGAAGTTCAGTTGTGGGAACACAGTGCATTTATTTTACTGCTAAGTACTAGGCATTCAAAATAAAAATATCTGTGGATTGATGCTTTTTATAGGTCTTTTTTATCTTCAAATATATATGGGAGTTTAAGTATGGATTTTCTAATGAAAAATAGAATCTAGACTGGATGAAGTATCTCACACCTGTAATCCCAGCACTTTGGGAAGCCAGAGCAGGAGGATTGCTTGAGCCCAGGACTTTGAGACCAGCCTGAGCAACAGCGCAAGATCCCATCTCTACTAAACACAAAAAACATTAGCCAGGCATGGTGG
>NW_007194215.1:27720-62539 GCF_000164805.1 Carlito syrichta
GGAAGGAAGGAAGGAAGGAAGGAAGGAAGGAAGGAAAGGAGGGAGGGAGGGAGGGAGGGAAGGAAGGAGGAAAAAAAGGAAGAGAAAGAAAGGGAGAGAGAAAGGGAGAAAGAAAGAAAAGGGGAGGAGAATCTGAAAATGTAAAATAGTAACTTCTTCCACAATCATAGCAGGCTCTAATCATTTGGAGCCAAGTGCATCCCTATGACAGACAGGTGTAGACTTTTCATGTGTAGTTATTTTTATGTAAAATACTTAAACTCTTCTTACAAAGTGACACCAAACCAACTCCTCTCCTTTTCAAACAGGAGTAACTTTTGGATGAAGGGCTTTGCCAAACAACAGATCAAACTCCTAGAAGACTGGGAGGACAGCAAGCAGCTGTTCACACACAGATTGAGACAACCGTGACCATCTGTGGCTTAAATGGCAGTCACGTTCACACGTCCCTCCCAGGACTGGTGCTCAGAAAAGTTGCTCCTGCTCCTGTTCTGGCCTGCGTGGAGCCCTGATGAGGAGCCCTGGGATTTCGGCCTTGGAGTGCCTTCCCCCTGAAAGGGTGGGGCGGATTTTTCCGCCTCCCCTCCACATTTCCATCATATGTGAGTGCACACGTTCACACCTACAAGCACTGGTAACTCTGAGCAAAGCCTAGGTTTTGTTTAGGGAGCCCATTTTCAACAAACAGAGGAAGTGCACATAATGTTTTTGCTACTCAAAATCTGGACTACTTAGCATGAACACTAAATCCTTCAGAGAGCTCCAAGGGAAACTGCGTAATGCAATGTACCCTGCCAATGCTGAAATGTTATTTTTTCTTAAGAAATCACAAAAATTATGTTTAAAAATAAATAAATAAAAAGCAATCTTTCTACCCAGGAGTCTGGATTGATGTAGTGCAGTTTCATGCACAGCAATGGGGGACAACAATACTTAAAAACTTTTTGGTCTTGTGTTCTCAGTGAGAAAATACCTCACAATGAATAGCACATCCCAGAGAACAGGTCACATTTGGGCAACATATCTATCATGGGAAGCCCTGGGCAAGTCATGTGTCCCCTACATTCTTACATTACTTTTGTAAGATAATGTAGAATGAATGAGCAGATAAATAAATTTTGTTTTAAAAAGACAATGTAAGAATTTATGGGAAAAGGCACTTGCCCATTAAAAAACATAAATCGTTCTACCACAAGACACCTGCACTTGCATATTTATCGCAGCACTATTCACAGTAGCAAAGTCATGGAACCAACCCTGGTTCCATTGATGGTGGACTAGATAAAGAAAATGTGGTACATATACACCATGGAATACTACACAGCTATAAAAAAGAACCAAATCATTTCCTTTGCAGCAGCATGGATGCACAGTTTTCTGTTCCTGTGTTAATTTGCTTAACTAACACAGGAACAGAAAGCTGAATACTGCTTGTTCTTATAAGTGGGAGTTAAATACTGGATACATACAGACATAAAGATGGAACAACAGACACTGGGGCCTTCTAAAGTGGGGAGGGAAGAAGGAAAAAGGGTTGAAAAACTATCTAGTGGGCACCATGTTCACTATCTGGGTGATGGGTTCAGTAGAAACCCAAACCTCACCATCATTCAATATACCCATGTAACAAGCCTGCACATGCACCCCCTGAATCTAATTTTTTTTTTAAATGCGTATTCCCTGAACTCAAAAATTCATTGGCTATCAAAGAGACAGGCGCATCAACAGTTATAATGCAGTGTACTATATACAATGTCATCGTTTCTGTACTAGTTTTCAGTTGCTGCTGCAACAAATTACTGCATACTGAGTGGCTTGAACAACACAAATTCACTCTACATTCCTGGAGGTCAGAAGTCTAAAATAAAGGTGCTGACAGAGCTGGGTTTCCTTTAAAGGCTCCAGGAAGAATCCTTATCATTCCTGCTTCCTGAAGTCACCTACAGTTTTTGGCTCATGGCCCCTTCCTCCACCTTCAAATCACTCACTCTGTTTCCATCTTCTGATCTCCTCTTTCAGACTTTCACCCTCCTGCTTCTCTCTACACGAAGCCCACCTGATAGTCCAGGTTAATCTCCCCATCTCAAGCTCCCTAGCCCAAAACATTTATAAAGTCCCTTCTGCCACGTAAGATAGGATGCTCACAAGTTCTAGGGATTAGAACATTGGCATCTTTGGAGGGTCATTGTTTTGTCTACCACAGTATTTACTATAGTGTCAAGAATGGCCTCTACAGAAAGTAAAATGTAAGCTTAGAAAAGGCATCCTAAATCTATTAAGAATCAGAGAAAAAGCAACACTGGGCTGGGATTTGAAGGCTGAGTAGAACTTTGATGGGGACATCAGAAAAAAAAACCCTGCAAAAAGTGGTAATAATGATATCCTATCTGCTTGAAGAAAAGGAGTCATTCTAGAGGATGGGAAATCTCCAAGTCTCAGGACAGGAAGAGATCTTGTGGAAGCTCAGGCTGCTGCCACAATATTTGACAACTGAGATAATGGAAGCCCCAAGATATGCCATGACTTGCCCAGAGGACGATAGCTAGAGAGAGGCAAGCCACACAGGGACTATGACCCTGGTCTCTTTCCCCCATTCAAGCCCTTGAGAAAACTTCCAATGCTAAGATATGCTTAGGTCCAGATGGCTGGGACCTCTGCCTATATTCAATCGGTTCAATAAAAGGAATGAGAACTCAGTGTTGAAATCAACCTAATGTTAACTGGCAAAGTACAGTGTTTGATTTCAAGTGAGAAACTTAATAGTTTTTTTCCAAAAAACTTCAGAGGCCTTTTGGCTTGATAGTTTGGAGCAATAAGAAGGATATAAATAAAGATAATAAACTGCGTTCATTTTTTTTAAAAGCAGGATTTATTGAGAGGACAGAAAAGCTCCCACAGTGGGAAGGAAACTGAAGGGGTTGCCCTGCATCCATTCTTAAATGACAACCCTGTAAGCCCAGTGGTTTCTTCTCAGGACGTGAATTGGCAGATGTCAGTGGCAAAAGTTGTCTGACCACGAAATGGATGTTTGTTGACTAAAACCCATTAATGCTTACAAAATTCACTGTCCCAGGGAGGAGATCATGACAGCGTGGTGTTCTAGGAACTCGATGAGCTCTCTAGCCATTATTTTAGTCACTGGTGGGAAAAGGCCAGATCTGGCTCACAATCTGCAGCCTGAGCTACATAAATACTGATTTAAGCAACTGGCCATAAAGATTCCTAATTGTGCCACGGCACAATGACATTACTTAAGTGTGACTGCATGGGCACCCTGACTCTCACAATTACTAGTGTCCTTTCATGGAAATTCAAAAATTAATCTCAGTCTCTTTTCCAGATTTCCCACAGGGAAAGTTATATATCCATCTCCAGAGCTCTGTTTTCTTTCATTTCTAACTTGCTGCAACGAAGCAGTGGATAATTTTGCCTGGTTCTATATTATTGAAAGACCATGGACTCCCCTTCAAACCATCAGGTACACTATTGTGCTTGGGGTCCAGTTTAGGAGAGCCCATAGTGGCCAGTTTCCCCTTGATGTCATCTTTTGCATTTTGGATAACAAAGCACAGTGTATTTGGCATACCTTGCACAGGGATTTAGCATAAGAGACATTGAGTTAAAGATAAATTAGAAGGTCTGAGGAGTAATGATCTCCTGCACCAGATTACTGTGAATGTTCATAGCTTCAGTCTTATTTTACTAGAAGCCCAGAAGGTGATCACTTGTATATATTTGTTGAGAATACCAATGTTGCAAAGAGATAAGAATGATGGGGCAATCTTCCATAAATTCAGAAAAAATGGTTGGGTCCAGATTGGAGAACTTGTAGGTTAGTCTGCAGGGAGCACATTGGCTGACAAAGTATTTAGAAATGGGGACCAACAGTTCAAGACATCTGTCAAGACAAGAAGAAATAGCCTGGAGAATATGAGTAAAAGGGGGCAAGGGATTGTGGGAGTTGAATTGGCTGTGTGCCCAACAGCAAAACTGATTCAGCTAGGAAGGACAATGTTCCAGTTGAAGAGACTGATGCATTCCAATACTGACTAGGCAAGGGGCATAAGAATCCAGGGACAAGAAAATCTTGGTGCCAGGGGACTGGGAAACATGCACTGAATTGAATTCAGTGTGGAATTGAATTCAGACCAAACACAGTTGGATCTTGCTTTCTCTAAGCTGAAAGGTGGGTGGGGAAGATGGGTATTTTGAGTGCATCTGAAAAATATTATCTCTAAGTAATATTTAAACTATTACTAATAGCAGTAATGGAAGTAATCTGGGCTAGATTGTACAGCTGAAAGATAGGGTTCAAAGCTGACCCTTCCTAGCAATCTGTGGCTCGACTTAATCTCTCTGGAATTCAGTGTCATTAATAATAGTATCATCTGATGGTCTTTTGGTGAGGATGGAATGAAATAATGTAGGTGATATGTTTGGCCCACAGGAGGACTCAGTAAATGTTAGTTTCCTTGGAAGCCACGATCATTATCACTATCCAGGCACAACACTGAAGAGAGTCCCTGTGTCCATCATCTCCCTATTCTTGGTTTTTTTATGTCTCCTTTGACACCTCCCACTTCTACTGCCCATGGTATGAAGAAGTGTTACGAAAAGCTAATTGATGAACACAGATTTCAGCTACAAACTCAGGAGAGCAAATAAAGATAGAGAAGATTGTTAGATATAGATGGATAGATAGATAGATAGATAGATAGATAGATAGATAGATAGATAATAGATTAGATAGATGATAGAAGATATATGATAGATGATAGATTAGATAGATTATAGATACATGGGTAGATAATAGATAGATAAATGGATTGATAGATACAAGACAGATACATAGATAGGTATATACCTTTATATATATATAAAGAGAGAGAGATGATAGAGAGATAGATGATAGGAAGATAGATAGATAGATAGATAGATAGTAGATGGATGACAGATAAGTACATAGACAGATAATAGATACATGGTTAGGTACATAGATAGATGATAGATAGATGATCGATCGGTATATAGATAGGTACATAGATATATAGATATATAGATAGATAGATAGATAGATAGATAGACAGATAGATAGATAGTACATAGATAGATAGATAGATAGGTACATAGATAGATCATCTTAATTTTTCCATAGTTGAGCTCAGTTTCTGTTCCAAGCCCCCATGTGCCTTGCAACAAATTATTCCAAAAATCTTAGCAGCTTAAAAGAGCAAAGCTTGGCAGAGGGCTCCGTTCACCAAAGTCTAAACAACCCAGGCTGAGGTGGCTCTGCCATCTTTCGGCCACACCCTCTGATAGACATGGCCTCTAAATCTCTGCAAAACAGGAAGAGAGGGCTGGAGGAGGCAAGCCACATCTTGAATGCCTCCACTTTGGATCACTTCTGCTCACAGTCTGTTGGCAAGAACTATTCACATAGCCCCACCCAGGCTACAAGGAAGGTTGGTAAATATAGGAGAACATATTTTGTCTCCCTATAAACTTCAAGTATATTAGGATTTTTGGGGGGGTGAAAGTGATACAAGAAACTCAACTCAAACTATGCTAAACAAGAAAGGAAATTTATTGGCTCACAGAACTGAGAAGGGGAGTCTATTACTGGAACAGGCATGGCTGAATCCAGATACTCAAATTGGGCAATGTGTTTGGTCTCTTTCCATCACTGACCTTAGCCTGTCTTGGCTTGGCTTTGGTCTTTAGGATGCTTTTCCCCATGTGGTTAGTAAAAATGGCCACCAGCGACCCTGAGCCTACATCTCCCAGCTTTGACACACTGTTGGAATGAGCCAATCTTCCCTTCACACACTCATGGAAAGATCCTGAGGAGGACTCTGGTCCAACTTGGGTCACAAGCCTCTCCTTTTACCAGTAACTGTCACCAGGATGGGATCTTCAGATTGGCCCAGCCTGGGTCACATGACATACTGTGGTAGGGATTGGAGAGAGACTCGATTCATCTCCACTCAAACCACATGATACAGGTTTGCAGGTTTTCTACTGGAATGCCAAGTTCTTTTAGGACAAGAGGGAAGAGTTGCAGGATAGTCAATGCCACCAGCCACCTGTCACAGCAGGAACACTCCAAGGTGTCTCCTTTACCAGGCATCACCTAGGGTCAGTGAGTGGCTTCCATGATGCACACCCAAAGGAGTTGTGTTGGAAGCAAGTGGCTACTCCATCTTCCAATATTTTCTGGAAATAATGGTTATATCTTTGTAAATTTGACACAGAACACAGCTGGGAGATATTTGCAATAGAAAAGCACCATGATCAATGATCTGTGCCAAATCATAAAATAGGTCTTCTTTTAAAGAAAAAAATAAGAAGGCAAGGCATCACACAGGCAGGGGGAATTTCTCACACCAGCTTTATGATGTGCTCCGCGCCCAGTCTGGATTGCTGCATGGCGGCTTCTCAATCTTCTCAGGAAGGTGTCGCTTCATCTCCCTGCCCATCAGCCTGAACTCCATCCCATGCCTGCCGGGCCTCCATCTGAGGGACCATCTCGCAAAATAACCAATTACATTAGTGGCTGTGGCCTCCTGATGACTGCCTTGGTTCTGTTTCTAAAGCCCATTTAAAACACATTTCTCGTTTTACTACACATTCAAATTTTATTCTTCTGGTTATAGAACTATAAATGTCTGCATTTCATATAGACTCAAAATGAAGGGTATATAAGCATGTATAAATCACACTGCAAAAGTTGCATTTTCTTCATTGAATCGCGCTCGATATTTGGCCGGATGAAAATTACATTATCTGGCAAGTGCTCACAGGCTTCCATATCTAAATATGCAAAAGAAGCCCACACACAATGCATTTTTTCTTTTTTACAATTGGGCTACTATAGGTCATATTTTATGTAAAATAAAATTTCTTCCTGAAATCTAACAATGCTCTAGTGGGTATGCATATTTTTTTATGCCTGCAAGATTGGAGCTAAGTTCCATAGTATAAAAATTTGGGAAGTTCAGTTGTCAAGAAATTGAGAATCAATCTACTGTGAGAAATGTGCAAAATGGGAACAATTCTATTGACCTTGCATCAGGAGGGGGGACTTAGAAACAAGGACACAGCCTCTGAAGACACGCTGCAGGGGAGAGGGGTCTTCCAACTTGAGAATGGATGGCTCTGCAGAGGGAGAAGTCTCTGGTGCTTTATGAGAACAGGCAGGGAGTGCCTTTCCCCTCTGCCTGGGAGGAGTAAGATGATTTCCTAGTTCACTTAATAATAAACAAATCAGAACCAGGGGCTGGGGACATAAGTGAAGAGAGTGACGACATGAGGTGTACAGAGCCTCGTGCTGGACAGCTATGAGCATGGAATCGCAGAAAAGCCTGCTGACCTGCTTTTTCTGCATCAAGGAAAATAAATCTCATTCCAGCCTTTTCTGAGGAGTAGATGTAAGATCCCTGACTTTAGCCTTATGCTCACCCAACAACTATGGCTATTGGAGAAATCCTTAAATCACTCCTGTGTGCATAGTTTTCCAAAATGACCTGTCAATCCACCAAGGTTTTTGCACAATCTAGCCGATGATAAAGAAATCACTATCTAGAATGATCTTGCTACATTCAATAAAATGTAAGCACCCACGGTAAGTACTTGAAAGGAGAAGAAATCACTTTGAAAAGTCTCTTCCTTTTCCCTTAAAAATTTCCATGCACTTCAACTTCTAGAAAAGATGGGACTTTCCCCCACACAGGTGTGCAGTTTCTGGCAGAGACCAGAAGGCCAAACCTGGAATCTATAACTCCCCACTTCCTGAATAAGTGACATCTTTAAGGATTCTATTTTTATGTTTTATTCGATACAATGACTGCATCTGAATGAAGGTGAAATATGAACACACATGAAGAAACAAATTAAGAGGTGATTGAAATATCTCCTCAGTTGTCTGGCAGTTGACAAGAAATACACGTGCATCTAATTGCACTTGCTTCCTTTCCTCAGACCTTGACATGCCAAATAAGAGATTCTCAGCAAATTATGGAGTTTTAATTGTTTAAAGAGGGGTTTTATGTTTCCAGGAAAAGAGATATGTCATCATTGCTAACTGCGCTGAATTTAATCACTTCCAAAGTCTACATTGCAAAAAGTCCCATAAACCATGTATAGACATGGAAACTGTACTTGGCAATTCACCACCACTGGTGCTGAGAATGGGCAAGAAGACAATTTTAAAAAAAAGAACTTAACCTTTCAGTCCTAAAGTAATATTAGCTCTGTGTGAGATGGGAAACCCAAAAAAGCCTTGGAATTTATTTATAACAAATTGTGTATTTATTCTTACATGTTTCAACTTCAGTCACCTTCAAAGTACTATCTGTTAGATGTAATACACCTATTGCAATGCTTTTTCCACTGCTTGAAATTGTTTTTGAATTTGTGCATTTTGATGCCATCAAGTACTTCTGCTATTTTTTGTTTTACCGCCTCTTCCACATCAGCAAAACCTTTCTTTTAGAGGACTTTTTTTTATCCTACAAACAACAACAAAAAAATGTCACTTGGGGTGAGATCAGGTGAATAGGGTAGAGGGAACAGGGGTCATGCTGTTTTTGGTCAAAAACTGCTGAACACTCAGTGCTGTGTGGGCAGGTTGTTTGTGTAAATCACTCCTCACAAGATGGGCAAATGTGTTGAAAGAATCTTCAAAACAAATTCACTAAAGCCAAATACAGCTTCTCACAACAACGCTAGCTGGTACACTGATGCTACTGGGTTCCTAGAACTTACCTAGTGGGGGAAGCCTGTACTACAAGGGGCTTGCCCTCCAATAGATAATTCCGATTTTGGGGGCATTCCCTCCTGGTATCTAGGAGAATTCCCTCCCTGGCCCTTTCTTCTCCTATTTTCCATTTTCATTTTCTCAGTGTTTCCACATTTTTCTTGACCCTACTGTAGACACTTACTGTCTCCATCCATTTGCTGCTCTAAGACGTGCTCTGGTGATTTTTTTTTTGTGCACTTGCATTTTGACTTCCCCAACCTGCTCTTTTTCTCTCCAATGATGGCAGTCCTTAGGTTATGGTGCAGCTCATCTGGTATCCAGGCAAACACCTGCCTGGCCACCTCAGTCTCCAGCACCTGTTGCCTCTGAGAGGTGCCATTCTACACATTATCTGCATCATCATTTTGGCACCAAATGCCTACTCAACCTCAATCAAGCATGGGACCTATCTGAGTGTGAGGTCCAGACCAGTGCACTGTGTTGCTTAGGCTGGTTGCTAGACCCTGCCCATCACTGTGGCCCAGGAGAATGATCTGCTGTCTGGCAAGGTTTAGTCATGTGCCTATGCCTATGGTGGAGATTAGTGTCACCCGGCAAGAAACTAGAGGAACTTATGCTAGGGATGGCAAAACCACTGATGCAGCATCACACACTCATATGGCCCCACAATCTCTGAAAAGGTGCCATGGGGCAATGGGAAGAACAGCTCCAGGGTCACAAAGTCTTAGGTTGACATCCTGAGTTGGACAGTTCTAGATGTGTGGCATTAGACAAGTCACTTAACTTCACTGAAACTAAGTGTTCTCTCCTGTGTAGTGGGCATACACATACCTACCTGCCTTACAGAGTTGTGATACCTCTATGAAGCCACACATTCAAGAGATTAACCCGGTGCCTGGCAGAGGGCAGGGCCTCTACCAGCAGCAGTCATGATGGTGGTGATGACGATGATGATGACAATAGTATTGGTGGGAAGCCACATAGAGCAGCATATGGAGTGAAGTAAGACAGAGCCACTTGCATTCAGGCCTCAGGCTTTGGGCAAAGCACTTCATCTTCATGAGCCTTGGGTTCCTCCCTGGTAAAATGAGGATTTCACTGGTACCCATCTCCTAGGGTTGCCCTGAGGACAGAAAGCTTGGATGAGAGAGTCTGGAATTTGTGTCTACCATTCTCTGCTAACTGGGAAAGTCTTTGGAGGAAAGGTAGGGAAAGTACCTCCCCTCTCAGCACTGGAGGAATGCTCATTCTGAGACCTGATGAGATTTCAGCTACTATGAATAAGTACACAGGCACTGAACAAAAAGCAAACCAGGCCTGGCATGGTGGTTTACTCCTGTAATCCCAGCACCTTGGGAGGCTGAGGTGGGAGGATTGCCTGAGCCCAGGAGTTCAACACCAGCCTAGACAACATAGGGAGACCCCATTTCTACAAAAAAATTTTTAAAACTACCCAGGTATGGTAGTATGCATGTGTAGTCCCAGTTACTCAGGGGGCTGAGGTGGAAGGATTGCCTGAGCCCTGGAGGTCGAGCCTGCAGTGAACCATAATCATGCCACTGCACTCTATCCTGGGCAACAGAGTTAGACTGACTTAAAGATAAAATAAAATAAGAAAAGAGAAAGAAAAAGAAAAGAAAAGAAAGAGAGCAACCCAAAAGTGCTCTTTTACTGTCTTTCTCAGAACTGGGTAAAATTCCTATTAATGAACATGTGAAATCCTCTACCTCAGTCTTCATCTCCTATTCTCCACTTTTCTTCTTTCCTTTCCTACTTCAGATCACCAGCATTTCTTTCCCTTTGAGTTTCATGTTCAAAGACAAAGTGTCATATTCAGTTAATGTCCCAACATTTACATTAAAACATGAAGCTTTTGGAGAACATGTCATCAACCAAAGAATAGAGGGGTTTTCAAGCCAGAAGAGGTTGGCCATTGCCGGGCTTTCAGAAGGACATGCTCGTATCAGAACTGACTTATTCTGATGTGGAAGTGCAGGCATCATTATAAGATATTAATCAAATGTTCAAAATTCAGTGGTCATTTCCACAGAACACATAGGTGGGATGACAGAGAGCTCTCAAAGGGCCCTTATTTAATACCAACAGTCTCGGGATTAAATTACAGAAGTACTGCTGCACAAGGCTGTAAATGTGATGTGTTTCATGTCTGTTATTTCTATTTAAAAACAGGAATATGAAGATAAGAATATTAGGAAATATTTACCCAATGACTGAGAAGCATAGTACTCCATAGCACATAGGACTTATTTCATTGGAAATATTTTTTAAGGCTTTTTTATTTTAATTAATAAATTAGTTAATTTAGAGATGAGTTCTCCACTATGTTGCTCAAGCTGATCTCCAACTCGTGGACTCAAGCAATCCTCCAGTCTCTACCTTCCAAGGTGCAGTTACAGGCATAAGCCATCATGCCTGGCACCAGTGCTTTTTAAAAAATTGTGATTTTTTTCAAGGCACTGTGACTTTCTCATGTCCTCCCTTGATAAACACCACATCCCTCACTGGTGGAATGAGCACAGGATCCAAGGCAGGGCCCTTGGATCCTTGTGAAAACCCTGAATCTGCTTCCGTTTGTGGTCATGTCACCAGTGCTGGTAGATTTCCATAAACATATTATAAAAAGAAGATAACAAACAGGATCTGTCAGTTCAAGTTTGCAATAAGAGGAATGCACGTGGAGACCAGGAATGACCTTCTGACCAATGGTGACTCCAAAAATCCCTAAATACAGGCCTTGAGAAACCGAAGTGAGGCTCACTCCACAGGAACAGGCAGAAAAGCGTCCTCACATAAGGAGACGCCCACATTCAGCTCAAAATCAGTAAAAGTGAGCAAAATAGTGTGCCGCACCAGTGAAGACATCGCAAACTAGAATTCTGTTTGAATTAGACTTCATCCTCAAGATCCTAGTTAATGACAAAATCATAGTTATTTCCCTCGATTTAGAATAATGAGGAGCACTGTGGTCTAGAGCCAGGTCCCTCTTAAGCCCCACGTCCTGCTTTGAAGGAGCCAGGCTCCCCCTCTGATGAGCACCTCTGGTCTAGGTATCCTGGGCTCTAATCCCCTGTAATTGTATTAGTTTCAATAGCAGATCAGCTCTAAGTGCCCCCAGAAAGGGAGCCGGCAGTCAGCCATTGTTTCCCCGCTTAATGTGATTCCAGGCCTCTGGGAAGAAAGGCTGCAGGCCCTGGTCTCACATTACAGACCACAGTTTCTAAACCAATTAAGGAAGAGGGATTTACAGTTTTTGGGATTAGAGACTCTGTTTATAGGAGCCTATATTTCTTCCTATAACACCCTCCACGTTAGTCTCCTGACTGCCACCACCGCTTCTGGAACGTTCCCGTTTCCTTTCCTACGTGTCTCCCTGTCTTCTTCCCTGGGTCTGCTCTTTGAAAGAAGCCACTGAGCTGGCTACTTCTCACTGACGGTCTTAATTATGTTTCAGAATCCTCATGGGTGTGTTGTCTGGAGAACTGAGTACGAAAACACTGGGCTCGGCCTAAGGCTGATATTCAAGCAGACCTTGATAAAGCGGTATATTTCTGTGCAAGCAATCATTCCAATTAATTGAATAAAAAACATCCTGCAGGATGTTTATCAGGGAAATAAAACCTGGTGCTCAGAAGGCGAGTTGGTTAGCATCCTGAGAATGCAGTCAGCGGTGCCAGTTTTTTCTTCCTCTTTAGAATCACATCTGATATGCTGCTGGACACAGCTTGAAGGGGTGAGGGGGGAGGGGAGCATGTGACAACACACTGGGCACCAGGTCCATTATTGGGGGGCGGGGAGAGGAACCGCTAGAAGCCCAAATTTCACTTGCATGCAACTCACTTATGGAGTAAATCCTCACTTGTACCCCACAACTCTAAAATAATAATTAAAAAAGAATCACACCCGACATGGAAGGTGAGATAGGGTTTATTGAAGCTAGAGAGCAAGTAGGCAGATGCTCTTTTTTTTTTTGAGTTGGAGTCTCACTCCGTCGCCCAGACTGGAGTGCAGTGGCCGCTCCCGGCCACCGCAGTCTCGACCTGCTGGGCTCTGGCAATCCTTCCGCCTCAGCCTTCCAAGTAGCTGAAACTATAGGCGTGTGCTACTACACCTGGCTAGTTTTTGATTTATTGTAGAGATGAGGTCTCGCCAAGTTGCCCAGGCGGGTCTTGAACCCACGGGCTCAGGCAATTCACTCACCTCAACCTCCCAAAGGCGCAAGATTACAGGCTGAGCCACCAAGCCCAGCTGGCAGATGCTCTTTAAGAGACAGCCCCAGACTGTTTGAAGCGGATCATAGCCTGACCAGGGTGTTGATCTGAAGTGTCCTTTAGCTCTTCCTTTCCTGAGTGAAGCTCTGGCCGCAGGACGTCTGGCTGAGACTCTCCCACCCAGACGTCTGTGTAATTTCTCCCTTGGCTGGTGCTGCAGTAATGGAAGCCTCTCTCGATGGGTTTCTATTAGAACCAAATGGATTTGGAGCAGAGTTCTTACTCTTAATGGGGCTTTCCTATTGAATTCCATTTTTCAGAATTTTATTTTAGTTTCAGTTGAATATTTAAACAGGTTTAAATTTTAAATATCTGTGCTGAACAAGCCCCGATATATATTTTTTAAATTGCTGTAATACTTCACTGGGTTTCATTTTTAACCCAATACAATATGCATAATCCATTATGTTAGCATTGCACGAGCCGGGAGTGTGCGGACTCTGGCGGGAGCACCCTTCACACAGCCGCTGGGTCACACTGTTGCTGTGGCCCGTCTTATCAAATTACTTTCATAACAGCTTTGTTACCAACAAAGCATAAAGAGGGTTCTAAAACCCAACTCAGGGCTCGTTATTGTAGGAATACCGATTCTGATGAATGAAACTTTTATTTAAGATTGTGCTTAAGCTAAATTATTATATTCCAGTCTTTTAACATCATCAGAAAGAAAAGTCTGGGTCTCCTTTGGGGAAAATCGTGTTTCTGCATCTGCTGATTTTGTAGGTTTGGGCTGTTCCCTGGCTTTTCATAGGATTGCTTTGGCCCTTTGAAATTAGCAAATATTTGAGTGCTCCAGGCACAGTGGGAGAAACAAAGACATAAGTAATAATCAGTGCTTAGGGAACTGTGTCCAATCTAAAAACCCAGATAAATGAACAGGGAAGTCTGATAAGACAAAAGACTTTAAAGATGTTTCGGGCAGCAGATGGAAGTTCTGGATGGATTTGGCTACCTGAGTTTGGATCTCCATGCGGGTGCTTGCTAGTCCTGTGACTTTGGGCAAATCATCTAATTTCAGTTTTAGTTTTCTCATGGATACAATGGTAGCAGGAATTGTGCCTATCTCAAGGAAGTATGCATATTAGAGTATTAGATAGGATCCTTTGTGTAAAGCACTTAACACCATACATAACAAGGAAGAGAGGGCAACCCCTCGGGTTCCCTGCCACGGTGGGAGCTTTTCTATCCCCTCAATAAATCCTGCTTTAAAAAACAAACAAAAAAATGAGGAAGAAAGCTCAACACCTATCATAGCAGGATCTTGTGGAATTTCTAAGTAGAGGGCACGACTCACAGCCCATAGTGGTCTGAGCGGAAGACTGGGTCTTGGGCTTGAAAATGAAGAGAGGGCTTCAGTGGCAGAAGGACCAGAGGACCTTTGTCCCCCTGTCTGGGGACAAGCATTGGCAACCCCTCTCATCAGCAGGGCAGCCTGTGTCCAAGGAGACTGAAACTGGTCCATGCAAGGAGGGTGAGCAGAGAAACCGCTGTGACTTTTGACTTCTTTGCCATGTTTAAATGGAAGACTCAGCAAAAACTAACAGAACTTTATAGAAATAACTTCCCCTTCATCCATCTAGCATAAAACCCATACTCACAATTCATTCACTAGATTTCTAGGGTACTCGGGTTACTACAAATTGGAGAGATCAGTGTTTACCCTGAAAGTTTGCCTCACATGCTTTCTGTAGCTGCCGTTGCCTTGATGCATGTCTGCCAGTGAGCTGGGACTTCAGTCTCTGCATGATAGCCTGTAACTTTTCGCTGGGATGCAGAGCCAATGTTGGGGAGGACTAAGTGGGAGGATGGAGAGGAGGGAGGGGCAGAGTCTCGGGCACATGCATCCATCTGACTATAGACTTTAATGTACTCTGGGCGCAGGTGGGAGAAGCCACCTGTGTTAACAGCAAAAAATTCCAAAGTCTTTCCTGGGCTGACAGTGCTAAAGAGTTTCTGATCAATGTAAGAAAAAAAGCATTTCTGGGAAATAAGGCTGAGCTTCAGGGGAAGGGATGAAAAAGCTGTAGAAGTGTATCTCTGTCAAATGCAGAGCATACTATTCCCATGTAAACATGCTATGCCCAGCTTGGTTACAGGAGGACACCATCACAGTCCTCTCTTCTGCCCTCTCTCCACCTATCCTCTCTCCCTCTCCTCTTTCTCTTCCCCTCCTCCCCCTCTCTCTCTTCCTATCTCCCTCCTCTCTCTCCCTCCTCTCTCTATCTCCCCTTCCATCCCCTCTCTCTCTTTCTATCTCTCCCCCTCCTTCTCTTCCTCCTCCTCTCTCCTTCTCTGTCCCCCTCCTCTCTTTTTATCTCTCCCCTCTCTTTCCCTCCTCTCTCTCTCCCTCTCCTCTCTCCTATCCTCTCTCTCCCCCTCTTTTTTCCCCTCTCCTCTCCCTCTCCCCCCCTCATCCTATCTCTCTCCCTCCTTTTCTCTCTCGCCCTCTCCCTCTCTCCCCTCCTCTCTCTCCTTCCTCTCTCTCTCTCTCCCCCTCCCCACCCTTTCCTCTCTTTCTCTCTCCTTCTCTCCCTCTGATAGGTTCCACTGATTAATGCCTCAGAGAGCCTGGCCCTTTTCTGCTTTCTAATGTGCTTCTCAGTATTTGCTGCAGGTGTTTAAATGGCTGTAAGGACACTATGAGACATTTTGATGTATGTAAATTATGCCCATACTTTGAGCCTAATCATTATTATAAAATTTATAGAGGATAAAACACAGGCAGCCATAAAAACAGAATTTTAACTTTGATCATGCAAAGTTATGGGTTCCCTCAGCGATTAATCTTTTATAGGTCTTAAAGATCACTGCTGGTGTGAAGGCTGAGTGGTCCTCCTACTCCGGCCAAATTTCCTCCAACAATAGAAGGGTAAGCAAAAGCCACCAAGACAGTAACGGTAGGAACAAGCTCACTCGCTGAGTAGTTTCAGTTTCAACATTTAGGCAGAGCTAAAACAAGTGTACTTTTTGAAAGGCAATGATGGGATTAAAAATTGGAGATAATTTAGACAGTGCAGAACATTTCTGCCTATCTCTGCCTCGCACTTGCTGTGTAACCTCATGCCTGTCATTGAATATCCTTGGACTTCAGTTTTCTCCACTGTAAAATGTGGAGATTGGCTTTAAAAAATCACCAGGGTCCATTCCTTCCTTGCCATTCTATAAAGAACTATTTATATTTCTTGCTGTTTTATAAGTGAATAAAAATAAATAGAACCTACCCCGTTAGACAGTTGAGAATGGCACAGAATCATGAAGCAAGTTTTTGTGGGAGAACTGCCCTAAGTTGAAGAAAACAAAAATAAATAAGTAAATATCCCAAATGAATAACTGGGCACGTGACTGGGCAAGTCACCTGACTCCTTGGGGTTATGATCTGGTTTGTTCTGTTGTGCTAATGACACCTACTGCATTGATCCCAGCAGGTAGCTATGAATGTTCTTGGTTGAAAAGCCCATAGCACTCTGCAGCAAGGTTGTGCTTCCCTGTTGCTGTTTTTCCTTCTCTCAGTAGCAATATTATCACAAGAGCAGGTCCCTCTTCAGTGTCACTACAGCATCGAGCACGAGGCTAAGCACATCATGTGTCTCTAACACATACCGTCTGAATCACATGAACATCAGCAGGGATTGATTGTCTTTATCCCTGAATCTTCATGACTACACTTTGACCTTCAAAGATCAGAAGCTGCCAAGTCTTGGAGGTAGAAGGGAGGTAGGCAGCCTGGCCGGAGGGCTGAGAACAGGGCCATGACAGTTCCAGAAGGGAGCACAGGGCTCCCAGGTCAGGTGAGCCAGGCACTTGTAATTCTCTTCTTGGAAAGTCACAGTTCACATCAGCATGTTAAAGGCCTTGAGAAGTCCTGCAGCAAAATAACCGCCCTCACTTCTGCTTAACCCTGCAGCCCTGGGTTTATCCATGTCCTCCAGCTCTCACATTGTTTAACATCCTGTTGCACCCAAGTTGTGCAGGGTGCAGCTGGGAAGGGGTGTGCTACAGGGCTGGGCGGACAACTTCTCTTTGTCACTTACTTGAGGACTTCAGAGCTGCCATTTCATCTTCTGCTGCTCAGATGCCTCTTCAGTAAAACTTCTGATTTCACAGAATCATCACAAGGACTCAGTAAGGGCTCTTAAGAGTCCCCTTATAAAGCCACAGCTGCAGACTGTTCCTGAAAACACCTTCTGACATGGGAGTCATTTATACTTATGTTCATGTCTCTACTGTCTCCTCAAAAGTGAGAAATCACCTTGCCTCAGGAACCATCTCCCAGTTCACCCACTTATCTAAACAACAAATTTGTGTTGAGTCTTGCTGTGTGACTATGGACACCATGTGGCCATAGACACCGTGCTGAGGACACAATGATGAATAGGACAGACAGAAGGCTGCTGCCTCTCGGAGCTTCTGGATGAGGAGACAGACAATTAGATAGACAAGTGTAATCTGATATAATCAATACTTCAGTAATAGTAATAGCTAATATTTACTGAGTGCTTTAATGCTGTATTTGGCATATATTACCTCACTTCATCCTCACAACTTTCACACAAAGTGGACCCTACTATATATTCCATTTACAGGTAAGGAGACTGAGGCGGGGGAGGTTACAAGAAGTATGTGATAGTAGAAGAACATGGATCAGATGTCCCAAAGATGTGTTTTTTGAGACTTTAGGTGGAGCAGGAGAAGCAGGAGAAGGAGAAGGCATGGAGTTAAAAGGGAAGGGTGAAGTGAAAGACAGACAGAGAGAGAGAGAGAGAGAGAGAGAGACAGAGACAGAGACAGAGAGACAGAAAAGAGAATGATGTTCAAGGTGTGTGTGTGTTTGTGTGTGTGTGTGTGTTTGGGTGGGGACTTGGAATGGGTGGTAGTGGCAGACTATAAGATGGAGAGACAGAAAAAATAGATGAAGACAGGCATTTCAACCACTTTAAAGACTATACTTTATAATTCAGGCAAACAGAAATCATCAAGAATTCTAAGAAAAACAGTGTTAGGACCAGTTGCTCTTGCAGTATTTTAGGGAGTTCAGCTTGCCTTAGGGTGAAGAAAAGGTCAAAGGCAGGAACACTGGAGTCTGGAGACATAGTCAAAGTGAGAGTAGTCACTTCCTGGATAGAATAGAGACGGTGGTGAGGGGGAGACTCGAATGGGCTTTTGGAATGTCAGGACAACTTGGAATGTCAGAACAACTGGTAGGCTGTGGAGGGAGGGAAGAACCAAGGGCAATGCTGGCTTCTGCTTGGGCAGCAGGTGGATGGCAGTGCCTTCCACACCACCCTGGTGAGGGAGCAGATGGAGAGGTGGTAACTCCTGGTTGGGGCATGACAGATCTGAGGAGTCTCCAGGACATCCCACCAGGAACATGGGTGGGCAGCGCAAGGAGCAGTCCAAGCTGCATCTGGCCTTTCACCCTGTAGAGAACTCCAAGGACAGCTTTTAGGAAGCAGAAGATGCAGGGAGAACTGCCCACCTGGACACTTCTGGATCCAGATGTGGTTGCCATTCAGAGTGGTAGAGACCAAGGGCCAACCAGGACACAAAGAAAAGGAACAGAATATTGATGTCAAGGAGCCACCAGATCTACTTCTCCAGTCTAGTGGATTCTCCTGATGCCTCTTAGGTTGTGGACTTGACTCAGCATTCAAAAGTCTTATCATCTACATCAGGAAGAGTCAATGTCCTGGAGCAACTCTCTACAAAGGACAGAATGAAGTTAATGAATATCTCAGCTTCCAGTTTCTCAGAACAGTCCCACCTAGGAAACAGCTACTCTTCCACAAGAGTCCACTGGAGGCCTACTCCAGCCCCGGGCTTAAGCCCCAGTTGCCCACCTTAGGAACCAGGTCATCATCACTTACTTTTTGGCTCTTCTTTCCCTTTCATCCCTATTTCCTCAACGACTCCCTCACTTTGGCTTTCTGAGACCATGTCCCAAAAAATCTGCCTGTACCAAAGACATTGCTCAGGATTTGCTTTTGGGAAAGTCAACCTAAGATGAGCAAACGACAATTACTTGTTTGCTTCTCTATTCCACATTTCTTGGGTCTTATAAATATAAAAAGGTGCTTAAGGAATACTTAATAAAAACCAAAGTGGTGCTAAACAGATGGATCTGGAGCCTCTTACTGTGTGGGAAACCAAGGAGGTAGTCAAAACGAATGTCATGTCAAAGGAACACAAAAGATGGCTGGAAAACACTCTTACAGGCCACATGTGAGACAATTTGGTAGTAAAAAGAAGATGAAACAAATGTGAAATTTTAAAATGTGCATGTCTATGAGGATGCTAAAAAAAACGGGGGGAAATGATGACATTAGTCACCACTGAAGGTGGCTCTCACATCAACTTCTTAATATGAAATTTGTTAATAAAAATGAATACCGCATGCATTCAGATACTTTGATTATGAATTAATGAGGGAAATTATTCTTTACACAGAATTGTCAACTAATAAATGCAAAAGCAACTCTCAAGTTTAAAAAATCCCATGTTGTACCTACCTCAATGAAATAAGTTAATTGAATAAAAGACCATCAACATATTCTAATCCCACTAGGTAAAATATTGACAAGAAACTGGACTCTCATAGGATGTCAAATACCCTACCCTAGATCATTGTTAATTACAAAATGACTAGAGATGTAAGACTCAAAGGCAATGACAGTGAAGTGTCAACCACCCAAATATTGAGAAAAAAATAACAATACATATCTAAAGATAGATAGAGCAGGTTGGGTGCGGTGGCTCACACTTATAATTCCAGCACTTTGGGAAGTGGAGGCAAGAGAATTCCCTGAGCCGAGGGGTTCCAGACCAGTCTGGGAAACTTGGTGAGACCTCGTCACTACAATAATTCAAAATATTAGCTGGTCATGGTGGTGTGTGCCTATAGTTCTTGCTACTTGGAAGGTTGAGGTGGAAGGATCACCTGAGCCCAGCAGGTCACTACTGCAGTAGCCATGATCATGCCACTGCATTCCAGTCTGGACAACAGAGTGAAATTTCGACTAAAAAAAATATAAATAAATAAATACAGATAAAGCAAACATGCCCACAAAATGTTAGCTATTGTTTAAGCTATGCTGTGGGAATATAAAAGAATTCATTGTTCTACTCTTTCTACTTTGCTGCATATGTAAACATCATCCAATTTCTAATCTGTGTTTTAAGTTCCTTTTCCATTAAAAAGTAACTTGACCTTTGTAAAATTGAGCTTTCGTTTTCTCTTTCAATTTGATTTGCTTAATTTCTTGTTCCTTTTAAGACCTTTTCTTCCCCTTTGGGTACATGGTATTGTGCTGACTTTTTGTTTACATGTTTATTTTCATTTTTGCTGTCTAATCTCAAATACCTCTTCTGTTTTGGCCTGCTGTGGTTCTGGTGTTTTTTGTAACTGCACTTTTCATTTCAGTTACTGAGGTTTATAACAGTCAATAGAATGCTTTTGACATACATCTTCTTGTTGACATTGGATAGGACAATATATAGTTTTCCCAGTGGACTCTCTGGTGTGTTCTTTCCAAGAGGACAACTTTGTGTGTGTATTAACAGAGGAGGGAGGTACACAGACAGGGATGGTGGGAAGTAATCAGGCTTCAATGACACTAAAAAGCCTGTATTTCTTGCAGTAAATTGAAAATAAAATAAGTCTTATATGCCTTGTGGACATGTAAATTGGTATAACCTTTCTGGAGGGCAATTTGGCAAAATGTCTCAAAAGCTTTAATATGCCACATGCTCTTTGATATTTTCATGTATATGAATTTCCACTAAGGAAACAATGGATAGTGTTCATGAAACATAAATATCCTGTGGTAAGAAACAAAAATCAACCTAAATATCTAATAATAATTAAACTAGCATACATCCCCTATTATAAGCTGAATCATGTTCCACCAAAATGTATATGTGGGAACCCCATCCCCAATGTGACTGTATTTGGAGACAGAGTTTTTAAGGAGGTGATTAAGGTTAAATGGTATCACAAGAGTGAGGCCCTAATCCAATAGGACTGGAGTCCTTATAAGAAGAGGTAGGGACATCAGAGTCTTACTCACAGAGACAAGGTCAGGTGAGGATACAGTAAGAAGGTCAAGTCAAAGAGACAGGCCTCACCAGAAACCAGCCCTACTGGCACTTTGACCTCAGACTTCCAGTCTCCAGAACTGTGAGAAAAGAAATCTACGTTATTTAAAAACCTGAATCTGATATTGTTTTGTGCCAACCCTGGAAGACTAATGTATCCCCAAATAGAACAACAATAACGATGATGATGATGATGACATAAGCAGATGCTCACGCACCAAGCAAAGTTCAAAGAGCTATGCAAATATTAACTTACATAATCTACACAGGAAAGTACTTATCTTATGAGGGGGACTCAAGATTTTAAAAAACAGAATTATTTTTTGGAGGACAAGCCCCTTGTGTTATACGCTCCCCCTACTAGATAAGTGTTTTAGGAACCCATTGGCATCAGTGTACAAGCTAGCATTGTTGTGAGAGGTTGTGTATGACTTCAGTGAATTTTTTTTGCAGATTCTTTCAGTATATTTGCCCATTTCATGGTGGGTGATTTACAAGTGCACCTGCCCACACTGCACTGAGTGTTCAGCAGTTTTTTGACCAAAAATAGCATGACCCCTGCACCTCACCCTCCCTATTCAAGTCTCACCTTGAGTGACTTTTCTTTTGTTGTTTCCCTGGATGAAAAAAATCCAAAGGGAAACGTTTTTGCCAGTGTGGAAGAGGTAAAACAAAAATAGCAGAAGCACTAAGGTATCAAAATTGACGAGTTCATAAACTGTTCTGAGCAGTGTAAAAAGTGTCTGGATAGGTGTATTGCATCGAATGTAGAGTACTCTGAACATAATTGAAGTTTCAAGAACAAATACACAATTTTTTATAAAAACTTTTAGATTATTTTGGGTCCCCTCCTTGTAGTTTCATTTTATAAATGAAGTCATTTAGTTACATAGAGGTGAAGCAATTTTCCTGTGGGCATGCAGTTAGTAAGTTGTGGGACTAGGATTTTAACTTAAGTAGTCTGACTCCAGAGGCTATGATGGAAATCCCAGATGCTATCTAAAAAGACATTAGAATCATGGTGTACAAGTTTGTTAAATTGCATATAAAGATGGCATTAGGTGTTATTTTTAAAGTAGGTTTAAAAAATTCCCAGGGATATATTTTATACAAGCACATAATTTCTAGTCATCAATACTTACGTATATCACTAATTTTCATATGTAGTTCATATATGCATATCCTTCTAAGTTCATGTGTTGAAATCCTAGCCCCCTAAGTGATGATATTAGAAGTGGGACTTTGGAGAGGTGATTAGGTCATGAAGGTGAAATTTTTATGAATGGGATTAGTGCCCTTATAAAAGAGGCCCAAGAAAAACCCCTCACTTTTCCCCCATGTGAAAACACAGCAAGAAGGCACCATCTATGAGGAAGTAGGCCATCATTAGACACTGAATCTGCTGGTGTCTTGATTTTGGATGTCCCAGACTCCAGAACTATAAGAAATAAATTTCTGTCGGTTATAAGCAATCTAGTTTGTTATAGCAGCCCAAGCAGATTAACAGATTAAGATATATACATGCACATCCCACACACACGCGTACACACACACACACACACACACACACACACACACGGGCAAAAAAAAAAACCCTGTGGAATTTGTAAATAAAAAATTGTGAATTTATTCTTACATGTTTAAACTTCAGTCACCTTCAAAGTACTCTCCATTAGATGAAATGCACCTATCAAGATGCCTTTTCCATTGCTCAAAACAGTTTTTGAGTTCGTAAATTTCGATGCCTTTTAGTGCACCTACTGTTTTTTGTTTCACCTCTTCCACATTGGCAAAATATTTCCCTTTGAGGACTTTCTTTTCATCAGAGGAAACAAACAAAAAAATCACTTGGGCAAGATCTCACCAGACTAGGGAGGGTGGGGCAAGGGGATCATGCCGTTTTTAGTCATAAACTGCCGAAAACTCAGCACATCGTGGACAAGTGCACTTGTAAATCACCCATCATGAAATGGGCAAATGTGTTGAAATAATCTCCCCCCAAAAATTCACTGAAGCCAAACACAGCCTCTCATGACAACGCTAGCTGGTACACCAACGCCCATGGGTTCCTACTAATAGAATGCTTACCTAGCGGGGGATACCTGTACTACAAGGGTCCCACCCTCCAAAAGTTAATTCCAATTTTTGGGGGGTTCCCCCTTCATATACACACATTACATATACAATACTTTAATTACAGAGTGTGTGTATATATGTGTCTAATATATACAAGTGTATATATAATGTGACTAATGTATCTATAATATGAATACATGTGTCACAGATACAATGTGTCATATATATTAAAACATTATCTGTGGCCATCTCTGAGTGGTGGAAATAATAATACTCTTTTTTTAGTTTTTGGCTGTTATAAGTTTTATACATTTACTACTATAAATTTGTATCTGTTATCACTTGAAATTTATCACCACATGCTTGCCTAAAGTTAGAGTGGGGTATGTAAGTAACTGAGTAAAGAAGAAGGGTGAGCCGGGCTCGGTGGCTCAGCCTGTACTCCCACGCCTTTGGGAGGCTGAGGTGAGTGGATTGTCTGAGCCCGCGGGTTCGAGACCCGCCTGAGCAGCGAGACCTCATCTCTACAATAAATCAAAAAATCAGCCGGGCGTGGTAGAACATGCCTGTAATTCCGGCTGCTTGGAAGGCTGAGGCAGAAGGATCACCAGAGCACAGCAGGTCGAGGCTGCAGTGGCCGGGAGCAGCCACTGCACTCCAGTCTGGGTGACAGAGTGAGACTTCAACTCAAAAAAAAAAAAAGAACAAGGGTGAGGAATAATGTGAAGGAAATCCATCCCACAAGTGGAAGGAGAAAAAGACTGAAGAGAATGCTCTGAGGGTTGGGGCAGAATCTGAGTGGTAGTGAAGAAGGCTTAAGTGGACAGATCAAATTTTGGTATGCTAAGCACTCAAGGAGGGAGCTGAAGTCAGCATTTTGCAGATCTTGAACTCGAACCAATCTGGTCAAGCCATTAATTTGTTGCTATTTCTATTGACTGGATAAGGACTTATGGTTTGGCTAAATCCCTTTAGTGAAATCACAGATGCTGTGTGAATTGATTTAAAAAAGAGATAAGTAAGAATCCCATGGCTGTTGTATTTGCTGCAATGTGCTCTGACTCCCAGATGTGGAAGTAGAGTGACATTCATGTGTGAACCACTTGGTAAGTCACCAAGTGAGAAAAAGGTCCTCACAGCTTAGGAGCTTGCAAACAAATTGAGGGCCCAGCGAACCTTAAGGTTCAGCAAACCCTTATGCGGGAGGGTTGGGGAGGTTGACTGTCTGGGGTATTAGAGATACTAGAAAATGTAAGTAATTTCAAATGTCAAATATTTGAACAATCAAAGAAATTAGTCCTGCTGTGCAAGTTGCATATCCCCTTGTTGTTCAATTATAGCTATCTGTAAAAATATTGTGGGTCAAATCTCATCATGAAGAACTCTCAGGAAGGTAAAAGATCTCTTGGTGTGCTGGAATTACTATAATCAACATCGCTAGAAATCTTATTGCCAGTACTTGTAAGTCACTTTCCCAGGGTCAAGGACTAGTCACAGAACAGAGCAGGAGCCAACATCACTCCAAGAAGAGGTGCGTCATCAAAACTGCCCAGGCACGCAGACCAGGGCAGGAGTGCACCCTTGCATGGGCCAATCTGCCTTCCTTCTGACATGCTCCCTTGTGGTCTTACTCCCCAGAGAACTGAGACAATTATAATTTTTTGTATTGTTTTAAGGAGAATTATATTTTACTCTATTTGTGCTACAGCCACCATGTTACATTTCTCTTCCAGTTTGCATTCTGTCAGGTGTTGGATGGTTTCATTATAACAGGTCACTAGGTCTAGTAATAGAACATTGATTGTACTGAGATTGCACATACACACACACACACACACACACACACATACATATATATTTTGCACATATATAATATATATGAAAAAATTTTACAATAACAAATTTGACAAGGTACTAGTACCACAGACCATTGGTTAGAGCATAAAGATATCTTTATTGGACAATATTTGGGTTTCAGTGGTATTAATAACAATAATGTTTGTCTTCTAATCATAATATACAAATCTCCAAGTGTGAAGTAAAGAGCAACATTTACCAATGTAGGAAGTAGATTAAAAATACAAATGTGAATCAAAAATTATAATCTGAAACCTCTGTAATACCTCAAACTGAGTGTGTACGTGGAAGTCCACTGAGAAATTTTTGGAATGTGAGTGTTTACCAGTATTCCAGAGACTCTCAAGAGAGTTTATTTATTTACTCAGTCAACAAATGTATTTAGTGTGGTATCTTTCCAGGGTATGGGGATACCATAAGTGGCTCACATAAACAATGCTACCTTTGTGGAGGTTATGTTCTTGTAAATAAATCTATAAAATAAGATAAATAAGACCCTTAACCAGTGTAGGAGTTAGGGTGCTGAGTTCCATGCAGTCCAAAAATCCATGTGTAACTATTGACTCCCTAAAAACTTACCTACTAATAGCCTACTGTTAACCAGAAGCCGTAGATAACATAAACAGTTAATTAACACATATTTTGTATATTGTATGACTTATATACTATATTCTTCCAATAAAGTAAACTAAAGAAAAATATATTATTAAGAAAATTATAAGGAAGGAAAATACATTTACTATTCATCAAGTGGATCATCATAAAGGTCTACATCATCTTCATGCTAAATAGGCTTAGGAGGAGGAAGAAGGGGGACTGATCTTTCTGTCTCGGGGCTGCAGAGGTCAAGGAGGTAGGAGAGGCAGGAAAAATGTATTGAAAAAAAACTATGTATAAATGAACCTGTGCAGTTCAAATCTGTGTTGTTCAAGGATCAACTAAATATACTACGTCAGAGAGAGATGTAATAACGGGGGAAAGATGGAAAATTTTCTGGGGAAAGGAAAAGTTGTAATTTTACATAGAGTAGAAATTAAAGTCTACTATAAGAATGCAACTTTTGAACAAACACCTGAAGAAGAATGACTAGCTGTGAAACTACCTAGGGGAAGATAATTCCAGGCAGTGGGAACAGCAAGGAAAGATGTTCTGAGGGATGAGCATGGCTGGTATTTTTAAAGAAAAGTCAGACCAGTATTGCTGGAGTGGAGTGGCCAAAGGAAAGAGTTGGAGAAGTCAGTTTGATTAAAAATGCTAAAATGATCCAAATCATGTAGGGTGTTGTTGGCCATCATTAGAACTAAGAAGCCTCAGAAGGGTTTTGAGTGACAGAAGCATGAGGAACCATAGTCATTTCCAAGTAAAGCTAAGGGTAGTGTTACACACAACACCCTGACTCAAATCAAGTGCTATTAGCTGAATGTTTGTGTTTCCCCCAAACTCATATGTTGAAATTCCAACCTCCAAGGTGGTGGTATTAGGACACAGGGCCTTTGGAAAATGATTAGCTCATGAGGTCAGAATCCTTGTAAAAGGGGTGAGTGCCCTTGTGAAAGAGGACACATGAGGACACAGAGAGAAGGTGCCATCTGTGAACCAGAAGGAGAGCCCTCAACAGACATTAAATCTACAAACACCTTGATCTTGGTCTCTTCGGCCTCCATAACTGTGACAAATAAGAGTTTGCAATACAAGCCACCCAATCTATGGTATCTTGCTATGGTAGCCCATTTGGCAAAGATATTAAATGACTTACTTTTCTGATGAGAGTGTAATGATGTATATAAAGGTTGTTTTAAATAACAAATGTAAAGACTTCTTAAGAAGATTAAGAAATTAATCTTCTCTCTTAACCTGAAGGAATGATTGTAACCTATTTGTAGTTGAGACTGAAAACAACCTCTACTATAAGCTGCAAATTTCTTTTACTAATTGTTAAACTTAAATTGACCAGACTGTCAGAATCCAGACTGGCTAATCTCAAATATAATATGAAAACCATGGGATGCATAGGGACATCTTCATAATGTATTTATGGTACTGCTTCTTTCAAAAACATGCCTCATTTTCAAATTCTAAGCAAGCAAAGTGAGTAACAGGGGAGTAGCTTGATCAAACTAACTCTCTAGCAAAAGCAATTACAAAATCTGCAAAATTATGCTTACACACGCATATGCCACAATTACTGGAGGGTTTAGGAGAGTGACCAAAAGTAAGCAGAAACTGGAGTGAGTCTTTACCTTGAAAAAGGAACTGTGAGAGATAAAATTTTCAGATTTGTGGTGTTTAGTCCAAAAGTACTGTCTATTCCACATGAGGCTGAAGTGAAAGAAAGCCACAGCCTCACAAGACAAATGCAAAGAAAACTAAACAAGGATATATTATAGACAAACTGCTGTGGGGGAAGAAAGGATAAAGAAACAAACTTAAAAGCAGGCAAAGAAAAATGACACATTGCAAATAGGAGATCAATAATAAGAATGACTTATAACTTCCCTAGACAGACAGTGGAAGACAGAAGACAATGGTATAGTAGCTTTAAAGTGCTAAAAGGCAAAAATTGTTAACCCAGAATCTTATATCTAGTGGAAATATTGTTCAAAATTGAAGGCTAAAAAAAAAAACATTTTAAAATGAACAAAAATTGAGTGTATTTATTGTCAACAGATTTAGACTACAAGGTATGCTGAAGAGAGTTCTGACTAAAGAGAAATGACATGACATCTCCATGAAAAAAAATAAGAATTTCTAGAAAAAGAAAATACATTAATAAATCTCAAAGACTAATAAACATACATATACACATGTATACATAATATAGACAATTCTTGTTACAGCAGTCATGTTCTATAAGGTAGCTGTGAACACTAAGTTAGTAAAAACTGAATCATTGCTCCTAGGGGAAATGCAGGATTAGACTTCTGAAAGCCTCTGGTAGCAACATTTTCATCAACTAATCAATACTTAATGTTATTTTATGTAGATTTACATTTAAAGACAAGCTATTTAATATGTATTGTTGATTTATTAACATTGAACTCATGGTCAACAAGAGTACAACTCTTGCTTGAAAGAAGTTTATCTAACACACGTATTTGCTCAGTCTTCCTGTGTGAAAAACACTAGAGAGCACTTCAGTCCTACACTTGGGGGCTAAGTTAAATAGCAATATCACCAACAAAAAGCACAAAAATGCAAAATAATGTGGCACTAAGTAGACTGTGAAAATGGCACTTGTTTACAGTGTGAGAGCTGAAATAAGAAGGCAGAGTATTACCTTGTTTGATCTCAGCCGGGAATATAAGCAACAGGAGAAATTTTTTGACTGTTTGGGTCAGTCTGCCAATGACCATGAGAGAGTCATTAGTAATAATTTGGGATTTTCAAAAAAATTTTAGTGAGTAAGTGAATTTGCAAATATGAAAACCATGAATAATGAGAATTCACTGTACATTTATATACATTTTTCTCTTAATTAAAAATATATGACTTGTTATCATTTATATAATTATGAAACTGTATGTGGAATTTATAACACTTGTAGAGTTAATATAAATGATAAAATAACACAAAGAATGAGAGGGTAAATATCTCTGTACTGTCTCAAGGTAACTTTATTTTAAGTAACATATTATTGACTATATGTAGTTTATGAAAGTTAACAATGCATATTGTAATCTCTAGGGCAACCACCAACATAATAATACCAAGATGTATACCTAAGAAATCAGTAGAGGAAACAAAACAGAATACTAAAATAGGTAACTCCTTTGGGTCCCCTCCCACTGTGGGAGTTTATCTGTCTTTTCAATAAATCCTGCTTTCTTACTTCAAAAAGAAGAAAAGAAAGGAATACTAAAATATTCTATCCTCCCTCAACCCTGGGGGAAAAAAGACATAAAAGAGGAAATAAAAACAAATGAAGCCGGGCTCAGTGGCTCAGCCTGTAATCCCATGCTTTGGGAGGCTGAGGTGAGTGAATTACCTGAGCCCACGGGTTCGAGACCTGCCTGGGCAACTTGGCGAGACCTCATCTCTACAATAAATCAAAAAAATTAGCCGGGCATGGTAGCAAATGCCTGTAGTTCCAGCTACTTGGAAGGCTGAGGCGGAAGGATCGCTGGAGCCCAGCAGGTCGAGGCTGCAGTGGCTGGGAGCGTGTTACTACACTCCAGTCTGGGTGATAGAGTGAGACTCCAACTAAAAAAAAAAAAAAAAAACAAATGAAAGAAGAAAACAAAATAATAAGAGGCAGACCTAACTTCAAACCTATCAATAATTACATTAAATTTTAATGACTAAATACTGCAATGAAAGCCAGAGACTGATAAAATGAATTTTTAAAACAGAGGACCTACCTCAGTACTGTTCACTGTTCACAAAAGATTCACTTTAATAGAAAAATACTAATAAGTTGAATGTGAAAAGATGAAAAGGTCTCAGTATGCAAATACCAACCACAAGACAGCTGCAATGGCTATATAACTACCACACAAAATTAACCTGCAAACAAGGAATATTGTTAGTGATAAAGCATAAGTATATCACAATAATTAAAGAGTCAATGTGTCAGAAAAAAAACATAATGATTTAAAATGTGTATGGGCTTAATTTTATTTAAAACACATGAAGCAAAAACCTACAGAACTAAAGGAATAAATAAACAAATAAAAAATCATAGTTGGGGATTTTTGTTACTCTTTTTCAGTGATATATAGAACAACTAGTCAAAAAAATTAGTAAAGATATATTAGCCAGGCGTGGTAGTACATGCCTCTAGTTACAGCTACTTGGAAGGCTGAGGCAGAAGATTCACCGGAGCCCAGCAGATCAAGGCTACGGTGGCCGGGAGCATGCTACTGCACTCCAGTCTGGGTGACCAACTCAAAAAAAAAAATAGTAAAGATATAGAAGATTGAACCATAGTTAACCATCTTGACTTCAGTATATTTGTAGAATACTGCAGAATACAAATTTATCTTCGGGAAATGGGACACTCACTAGAATAGACCATATAGTGGGCTTATAATGGGTCCCAACATACTTTATTTATTTATTTATTTATTTGTTTGTTTATTTTATTTTTGAGTTGAAGTCTCACTCCATCCCTGGCTGGAGTGTAGTGGCACATTCACAATCACCCCAGCATTGACCTGCTGAGCTCTGGCGATCCTTCTGCCTCAGCCTTCCTAGCAGCCAGAACTGCAGATGTATGCTACCACGCCCAGCTATTTTTTGATTTATTGTAGAGACAAGGTCTCGCCAAGTTGCCCAGGTTGGTCTCAAACCCACAGGCTCAGGGAATCCACTTGCCTCAGCCTCCGAAAGTGCTGGGATTACAGGCTGAGCCACCGAGCCCAGCCCTCAATATACTTCACAACATTGAAATCATATAGAGTATGTTCTCTGATCACTCAGTAATAATAAACTATCTAGAAAAGCCACAATATTTAGAATTTAAGCAGTACAATTTAATATAACCAATAAGTAAATAAGAAATCATGAGAAAAAAATGTGAATAATTCTTGTTTAAATAATAATGAAAATACAACATATCACAAGTTATGTGATGTAGTTAATGCAGTGCTTAGAATGATATATGAGATTTTAAAAGCTTACGTTTGAGGAGATCTGATTTCTACAATCTTAAGACAGTAGAAAAGATGAGTAAAATGAATTCTTAGAAAGTAGATATAATAAAATATATTATTTTATAATAAATAATAAAGATCAAATAAATATCAATAAATAGAACAGAAGAAAATAGAGAAAAAAATTAAAAGCCAAAGAAAGCTTTTTGAAAATATTAATAAAATAGATAATCCCATAATAAAATTAATTAAAGGGAAAAAAGAAAATACAATTTACCAACATCAAGAGTAAGTAAGGGCGCACAATATAAAATCAATACATAAAAATCAATTGTATTTCTATATTCTGGTAACTAAAAAAAATGAAATTTAAAAATTAATTCCATGTATAATAGCATCAGAAAATATGAAATACTTAGGAATAAATATAACAAAAGGTGAGCAAAACCTTTGTATTAGAAAATGAATAAATGTTACTGACAGAAATTAAAGAAGACCTAAATAAATAATTATGCAAATTTATAAATTGAAAGACTTAATTTTGGCAAAATACCAATTTTCTTCAAATTAATTAATTAATTAATTATTTTTTTTGAGTTGGAGTCTCACTCTGTCACCCAGGCTGGAGGGCAGTTGCTCACTCCTGGTCACCGCAGCCTCAACCTGCTGGGATCCGATGATCCTTCCACCTCAGCCTTCCAAGTAGCCAGAACTACAGGCGCATGCTACCATGCCCAGCTAATTTTTGATTTATTGTAGAGATGAGGTCTCGCCAAGTTACCCAGGTGGGTCTCGAACCTGCGTGCTCAGGCAATCCTCTCGCCTCAGCCACCCAAAGCGCTGGGATTACAAGCTGAGCCACCGAGCTCAGCTCAAATTAATTTATAGATTCAATGCAATAAAAATCATCTTGTCACTAAGCTTTTTTATAGATATTAAAAAACCAACCTCCAAGTTTATATGAAAATGCAAATAAATTAGTTAAACAATTTTTTTAAAAGAACCAAGTACACAAATGTATATATGCTATCTGCCTTCAAGACTTTCTACAATGCTAAAATAATCAATGCAATGAGGTACTGACATAACGATTGGCAAATAAGTCAATAGAAAAAATGCAGAATCCAGAAATCAATCCACACTTACATGATTAATTGATTTTTGATAACAACGTCAAAGCAATTCAGTGGGAAAAGGAAAGGGTTCTTAACAATGGTGCTGGAACAAATGAACATCCACTTGAGAAAGAAAAAAAGAATCTCAATACTTCTTCAATCAATTCAAAAAATAATAATTTTAGATGATGATAGACCTAAGAATGAAAGCTAAAATTATAAATCTTAATAGAAAAGCTTTCAGGAAAAAGAAAAGAAAAAAACAAACAAACAACAACAGCAAAAACAAGAGAATAGCTTTCTAACCTAGGGATAAGTGAAAATTTATTTAAAATGACAAAGGAAGCAATAACCAAAAAAGAAAAAATTATATACTATCAAAATTTAAAACTTTTCATAAAAAGGCACTATTAAGACAATGAATTGACAATATGCAGATTAGAGAGAAAATATTTACAAAGTATGTCTCTGACAAAGGGTTTGTATACAGAATACATAAAGAACCAAATTTCTAAAAGAAGATATTCAAATGATCAACAAGCACTTGAAAAAGTATTCGTTATCATTAATCATAGAGGAAAAGCTAATTGAAACCATAATGAGATGCTACTACACACTCATCATGTTGAAACTAAAAATAGGGACAAATACCAAATGTGGACAAGGATGTGGAGCAATCAGACCTTTCACACATTGTTGGCAGAAATGTAAAAGTGTATACTCACTTTGGAAACTGATACATAGTTTCTTATAAAGTTATATAGATGTAATTTCTTATAAAGTTATATATACAGTTTCTCATAAAGTTATATACATATCTGCTCAGTAATTCTATTCCTCATTATTTAGCCACCTGAAATGAAATGAAATATCCACCAAAAACATGTACAAGAATGTTTATTGCTTCTGCTTTCATGACAGTTGACAACTTGAGACAGCCCGTGTCCATCAACAAAAGAATTAATAAATAAGTTGTGGTATATTCATATATTCAAGAACTACTCACCAAAAAAAGCAATAAACTACCTACATATGCAAAAATATGTATAAATCTCACAAACATTATGCAAAGAAAAAGACACATAAATACATAACTATTCCATGTATATGATAGTCCTAAAACAGGCACACACACAAAAAATCTAAAGATGACTTAGAAGTGTCATGAGGAAACTTTCTGGAGAGAGGAAAAATAATCAAATTTATAATAAAAGCAAGGGTTGCATGGGTCTATCCACTTTTTAAAATTGCACAGCTAATATTTGTGCGTTTCCATGTACATAAATTTTAGCTAAAATGGTTAATAATGACCAAAGGAGGTGGGGAGAAAGAAAAAAAATTAAAACATAAAAACAAGATGATGCAGAAATAGCAGAATGTTGAAAGGCTACAGTTAGAATATGCCCCCTTCAAAGGTTATGTGTTGAAAATTTACTTCCCAGTGCAACAATATTAGGAGCATGATAAGGGGTGATTAGGTCATGAGGGCTCTCACTTCATAAATAGCTTGCCATTATTGTGGGAGTGGGAGTGGGTTTGTTATCACAAGGGTTGCTTTTTTATAAAACTGTGTTTGGTGCCTTGCTCTCTCACCTTTCTTCTGTCTGACTTGGGATGACACAGTACCAGGACCCTCCCAGGTGCCAGCGCCATGGTCTCAGACTTCCCAGCCTCCAGAACTGTGAGCCAAATAGATTTCTATTCCTTATAAATTATCCAGTCTGTGATATTTTGAAAGAGTAACACAAAATGTTGCAACAGAAAACGTATACTGAGAAGTGGTATTGTTGCTGTGACAAACACCTGAAAATGTGGAAGGAGCTCAGAACTGGGTAACAGGTAGAGGCTGGAGTAATTTGGAGGAGCAGGCTAGAAAAAACCTAGACTGCTATGAGTGGAACATTAAGCATGACTCTGATGAGGGCTCAGAACCAAAGAGCTGTAGGGAAAGTCTGGAATTCCATAGATTAATTAAGGATTCATGACTAGAATGTTGGTAGGAATACGGACAGTAAAGACTATTTTGGTGAAGTCTCAAATGGAAATGAGGAACATCTGACTGGAAACTGGAATGAAGGACATCCTTGTTATAAGTTGGCAAAAACTTTGCTGAATAGTGTTCATGCTTGTGGGCTTTATAGAAGGCAGAGCTTAAGAGTGATGAACTAGGATATCTGGCAGAAGAAATTTCTGAGCAAAATATCAGAAGAGCTGCAGATCACATTTAATTGCATATCATAAGATGCAAGCAGAGGGAAATTATTTAAAGACAGAATTTGTAAGTATTGAAAGACGGTGGTGCGCAGTGAGACTCAACATCCTTTAAGGCCAAGAGATTTAATGAGAATGAGCGCGGTGGCTACAGAACCTGAGAATCAGATTACAGCATGGAGGCAGGGGTGTGGCAGGTTTCATAGAAATTTAAAGCGAAATGTCGGTTACCTATTGGTCGGCAGGTGAGGTATTTTTGGGATTGGCAGGGGCTTTCATGGGCACGGGAACGGTGGGCTTTGTTGTGGAAGAAGAACCCAGAAAGCCTTGTTCGAGCCTCCATGTTAGTTTGTCTGGGCGTCTTTTCAGGCGGGAGTGCCATTTTAGGTGGGGGCCACGCCTAGGCTTAGTTTTTGGAGGGGGCGGGTTCCTCGTCGTGGCTGGCTAGGGCCTTTCATTCCCACCTCTTTGGTTAAGGGATAAAGGGGCAGAGTTGATCGGTCTGGCTACTTCCTGTTGGTGGAGGGCGTTGTTGGATGAGGTAGGTGAAAGAACCAGTCACATGAGGCCCCTAAGAAGGCGCCGAAAGAAAAAATTTCACTGGGGTGGAAGTCTTGGAAGGTGCCCTGGAGGTAGAGGAATGCAAGTTGGTCTGGCCAGTCGTCGAGTGTACACAGGAAAGGGAGGAGCCATTTGTCACGAAGAAGATGGTCAAGTAATGCTGAAAACCTGAGTTGGAGGTAATAAGGCCTGAAAGCCATATCTGTAATGAAAAAATGGGGCGAGAAGGTTTAGGAGGCAGTAGGGCTTGGGTTGTTGAGGCCTGGGTCC